>NC_045156.1:29246519-29366519 GCF_900700415.2 Clupea harengus
GGTTTATAGCCAGTGACAGATAACAATTCAGTGTATTTGTGTAAAATGCTAACAGGGGATACATGATAAAAATATGTATTCATTGTTTAAATGCATAATGCATAACACACAACTTAGAATGACTTGAATAAATGACCACAAAGGCCAGTCATGACATGTTATCAATGTGAAGCTGCAATGTAGCTTTACTACTATGGTTTAAATAGCCCCTGTAGTGTACTCGTGATGACAAAGCCCTTCTGTGAGGATTTGTCTGCTAAGCAAGGAGCTAACGCAATAGCACTCACATGTATTCGACAGTATCTACACCCAAAGGTACCACAAAATCTCTATTAGGATCCGACAACGGTTAGTATGACAATTCTTCATGAAACGAAACTGCTAAGCTTTTATGGAACTGACAGGCTTCCTGTGATTAGTAGAACCTCTAGTCTGCACTCGAACTGTTTCACTTTTTCTCTCAAGAGAAGTTGCTGAGAGATATAGACCCTGTAGCCATCCGCATTGTCAGACTCAATTGATTTCAGTAGTCTCCATGGGGGCTCCCCCTTCCTTCTCAAGTTACTGGAGGGTGAGCCGCTGCAGCTAAGGACTGTGACTAGCATTTTCTCCCAGTAATTGGTATTCATAAACTCACATTTTTCCACACACAAAGATGAGAAATCCATGCTTAATCTTTCTCTACCTTGTGAGTTTGGATTAGGAAATTAGATTGAGTGGATAAGTTTAAATAAAATGTCCCACCACCGCATCCAAAATGACTGATGCAACATGGCAGGAGAGAACAATAAGGAGATGCTAATGTTCAGAGAAATAATATTCCAATAAATGACGTGATCAAATTCTTCAAGAGCATACTCCTTTACTCACTTTACCAAATACTTGAATAATTGAAAGTACTGTTTAACATTATACTAACACCCACACACTCTGACAAAACTGTCAGGCCTTCTGCTACTGAAGTCTGTATTTATTATTCTGTATCTAGTGAGGGTGAGTGCAATCTCAGCACCGAACAGCTCAGGGAAAAAAAACTCTATTTTATTATGCACATACAGGAATTTGAATTCTCAAATGCAAAGTCTGACCTTGAGCTTCCATGATACTCTGCATTGTTGCCCTGCTGGCCTCATTAAGGGGATTGATGTAGCCATGGCAATCCTAGCACAGTATTCAAAGTTCAAAAGCCTTCATAACCACACCTAGAACTAAAGTTGTGAGATGGTTGTGTTTGATTGTCTATCAAACAGAGACACCGAAACTAATATTTCAAGGCCCGATACCAAGAACCTTTTAGTTTCCCGTTTTGAATCACTGGACTGAGTGGGGGAAATCTTAGTGATGTGTGTTTAGATGAAACTGTCTCAGACACAACATCTAATTATTTTGGAAAACCATGCTCTGAGACATAGCAGTGTTAACAATTAGCACTATGATTAAAGCTCACCTTAACCTGTGACCATACCTAACCCTCAGGCCCCGGCTGCTCCCTGGGCTCAGGAATGCTATAGACAGCTTGATGAACTTGGTTGGTTCTTTACAAGGAGACAAGAATGGCATGAATCAAAGCCATGTTGTCACAGCTCAATTCCAACAAAGGATCCCAGTGCAAGTAAGTTATCCTCATGCAAAAAAATGTCCCATCGATAAAGAAAGTCCTTAAAGGGAAGCCTGGTTGACTGGTATAGCGTTCAAACTCAAGATTTGATCGTCAATTGTCCTTAGAAAAGTTTGGACCCAAATAGATCTAAAAATAGGGCCCAGGTTGAAAAATCCCAAAGTTTCCCTTTAACACTTGCTGACAAGGTGCCACATGAAAGCATACCTCTAAAAAGACTCTAAGGCTGGGAGACTTGGTTACAGTCTCAGATGTGCCCGGCCCACTGCAGAGTTATTCTTAACCGTTCATAGGCTCTTTAGATCACCACATCATAAATCTTCCCTAACAGTTAGCACCTCGGCAGCCAGCTCTTCACAGAGGATCTTTAGTGATGTGGAAAAGTTTGGCCAGGGTGCGAAATAACGGTGCTCAATAATGGCTGCTAGCCTGAGTCCCCTGATCTTATGCTAAACATTCACGGTCTACCCACAGACTGTCTGTCTGTGTGGAAAGTGTTACTGTGAATGTCAGAACGACTGATCATATCCCGCAGTAATAATATGCACCACTGAGACATTATTCTAAGGATCGCTTAATACCATTTTATCTCTGGGCACTATTTTCAATGTTGGCTTGTTCGTGGGTATCAGTGCATCAGAAGGCTTGTAGCATATCAAATCAATCAATCTTGGATGGATTATTTAAATCTTCTGGACAATTTTACTCTCAGTTTTACTCTGGATGCATACAGCCTTTGAAAGGGATGACTTATATACTGTTTGGGGTCACACATGTTGTCTGGAAACATCTTTTATCACATATATACAGCACCTAGGCTGAACAGGGCTGCTTTACAAAAACACAATATGGAATGAGACGATGAAATCATACAGAGCAAACACAAGAGAACAAGCCGACAGTATCAAAAAGCATTAGCAGGGAACAACAGCAAACGGATGACTAACAGAGTTAGAGTAGATCAGGAGAGAAGCCAGAGTTCAGATTAAGGGGGAGAGTTTGGAGTCCTGGTATGAAGGAAAGGTCTGAAAGTGACTGTGGGAGAAAGTTCCAAAGTTCTGTAGCGGCTCCACACAATGCCCTCCCACCCATTGAGGACCAAATGAAATGGCGATGGTGTGGCCTTGACGAGGGCATTACAGAATTGACCATTGAGGATCAAATTAAATGGGGGGGGGTGTGGCCTTGACAAGGGCAATACAGAATTGACCAGGAGGAAAAAAAGAAAAATCACCTCATGCTTTAAAAACAAAATCCAAGTCAACAACCAAGTAGAGTCCCCTCAGCCTCTAAACATAACCATATTGAGTTTATGATCAGCTGCATGGCTATCATGGCAGAATAAAGCACATGATGACATACCTTCTCTGAGGTGATAATGGTTCCTTCCGTAAAATGGAATCAAGGAAGAGGCACTAGCCTTTATGTCATCCCAAATTAGGGGACGGACTGTTCCTGCAAATAACTACTCCTGAAGATCATTATTTGAAGATCAAACGTTTTGATAAAAAAAAGATATTCAAAATAATCAGATTAATCTCACTGTGTTCAGAAAATAGCAGAATATAATTTGAAGAATACTTATTTCAAAGGGAGTGTGTATTACTAAAAATGAATACTATTTCACAAACAAAATATCCATTCTTTTGTGGGACTTCCAAGCACCTTGAGAAATGCACTGACTCAGATATATGGTTGAAGTATTTTGTCTTTCTTAAAATACTTTTCCATGTAAAAAGAAGACTGTAATCTGAAGGTTTAGGTATTGCGATGGCGTGGTGTGCATCTCCTATGCCAAATTCACTAAAAAGACCTTACCACAACTTCCAATTTATTCACCACAAATGCAAATCAGGTGAAGAGAAAAATATGAGTACTGCGGTTTGAATCAAAACGGAATGTTTAGGCATCCAACAGAAATGTCGTCAAAAACTCGAACAAAAGCCGGCTGACAAAAGTCAAGGAGGTTCATAATGTACTCAAAATGAGTATACTGAGTGCAATAAAATATATGTATGTATGTAAGGAAAACACAGTAGAATGAATGAAACCACAGATGTTGCCTAAGATTGCAGATCAGTCCAAACTGTGGTCACATTAGCATGTTCATGTTATATGAGGCCAAGGGAGGTCACCACACACACAGTGCAGCACTAGCAGAACATCCCCAGATGAACACATAGATAAACGTTTAAAAGAAATAGTGGGATTTGACCATTTCTGCTTTTTGTTAGGATACTTTCTCCATGGACTATACTCTCCCAGAGGATGGTCTTCTGCTCAGTCCCAAGTGTGCGTTACCAATGTTAGGGAAAGAGGCTGATATCCAGAGCCACACCATGTGTTCTGTTTCTCCAGGATCAGGGGAGGGCATGGACAGAGGACTGCAGCAGAGGACTCCATCTTCACACACTGACCTTGCCGACCAGCAAGGTAATGAGAGAGAGAAAGGAAGACACCCACCCACAGATATGCTAAGACATAATCTAATGTGATAGAGGTCATCAGAGGAGGGTCAAAAGCAAAAAGAGCGGGGAAAAGACAGACAAGCAAAAAGCCATACATAGATGACATAATGCCACATTATGATAGGGTAATTGAGAGGATGCACAGAACACACACATAGAGCATTTGCCTACAGAGTGCTTGCTGGTTCTGCTCCCACCTACCTAAATGCTCTTGTAAGGGCAAATGTTACACCCAGGACGCTGCGCTCGTCTAGTGAGCGTCGTTTGGCACTGCCGTCTGTGCAAGCACAGCAATCCAGACTATTTTCATTTGTAGTTCCACGTTGGTGGAACAAACTGCCTAGTACTACCAGAGCAGGGGCGTCCCTCTCTACCTTCAAGAAGCTTTTGAAGACCCAACTCTTCAGAGAGCACCTCCCCTCCTAACTGGCACCTGACTAGCGCTTAACTTGCACTTCAGCTATTCCTGCACTTCTTTTTCCTTTTTTCTAGGTCGTTGTTTTTCTAATTCTCATGTAAAGTAGTATTCATTGTTACACCATGCTTTTTATTGCTCTTAGCTTGACTGTTCTCTCCCTTGTACGTCGCTTTGGACAAAAGCGTCTGCTAAATGACTAAATGTAAATGTAAGCATAGAATGGTTAGAAAGAGAGGGTAAATAGACTTCAATTCACAGCAGGAGAAGAGTGAGAAAGACACAGAATTATGACTCCCTTCTAAATCTTCCTCCCTACTGGGAACTGTCAGCCAAATGAGAAAGTCTGCTCCGCTCAGGAATGACAGGGACGTCTTTCTGACATGCTGCTGTCGACACACCGACAGCAGGCATGACACCCACAAAACTCCGACTACATTTTCATTAAAGGTTGACAAAATGTACCCATACAAAAAGTTTCAAAAAGTTTCTTCCATAACAGAAATATTTCACTCATGTGCTGTCAACTTCTATCGCTGTCTCTCTCTCTATCTTACAATTCTCAACTCTAACTCAATTCTCCATTCTCTGGATCAGCAGCCTTCACCATTGACTCCAGAGCAAAGAAGACCATATTCCCCACTATCTGACCACAGAAGACCTACTTTTACTACTACTATGTCTAAACAATTAGCAATTAAAGTTCAGTTATAATTTAACAGCATTCGCAGTTTTAACAAAGCAAACATCCTCATCTTGCGAGTGCAAACGGGAAGAATTAAATATCAAATAATCCCACATAAAAAAAAACATGGGACATTTTATATGTGGAAAAAACACACAGACTCAAAGCAATACACAAGACATACACATAAAAGGATATTCATTCAATTATCAGGTGAGTGGAGTTTTCTTTTGCGTAGACCATTATTTTAGCATACATCGGGAAATCTCTAAGGCCATTATCATTGACTGCCTACATCTGCCTAAGTATATTTATAAACTTTATAAAAGGATTTTTTACCAAGAAAAATGCTATTTATAAAGCAGAACATGCTGTTCAGAGTACTGCTTGTCTACCGCCACAGTCAGTGTCCAACTGCTATTGTATTCTTTGCAGGAGGATATCCAGCAGCATATCAGCATAATGACACCGTGCCTGCGGAGACAAATATAGCGTGGTGACTTCTGCAGTAATATACACCTCTATTTCCAGTGTCCGGGCTGCATCCATCACCAGGCCAAGGAATGACTACAATGTGACAGCTATACAGCTCAACACATGTAGGCCACAGGCCTCCCAAAGCCTGGATACTCCTGGATACTTGCTTACATTTACATTTACATTTAGTCATTTAGCAGACGCTTTTATCCAAAGCGACTTACATATGTGCGACTCACAATGTATACACATTTTTTTACATTTACACTGATGGCACACTGCACATCAGGAGCAATTAGGGGTTCAGTGTCTTGCTCAAGGACGCTTCGACAGGGAATCGAACTAGCAACCTTCTGATTACTAAACGACTTCTCTACCACTGTACCACTGTATATATGCTTCTCACCAATGCAAGGTACGCCAGTGAAACGGAAGTGTAGGGTGCCGTCACAAAGAACAGAAACAAGAGAAAAGTCCACTTGTGTCACTAGAAGATTCTTTCCACATGTGACAGCTGCTCCAATTCATTTAACTAAATTCACTCCAATTTGTCACAGTGTTTAATACAACATATTCAAAGTAAAGTTCAGTTTGTTCATGAGGTTCAGGATGTCATTTTCTTTAGCAATGCTAACTTTCACCTTATTCAGAGCATTCCATTACAACATGCAACCAAGCAGTCTTTGGGTTTCCTGACTCCTAAATGTAATCTATTCAGATTGATTTTGCAGGACAATATCCATTTCTCCTCATGAGACTAGGCGTGTAGGAATAATAACTAGGGGTATGATGATGATGATGATGATGATGATGAGAAGATCAACCCACTCCAACTGGAGCGTAAAAACAGCAGCATAGTAGTCTTCTCATCCACAGACCAAACCTTTGTCCAAAAACAAACTAAAGAGAAAAAAGCATTTCGGGGAAAGATTGGAGGGACTGAACTATGATGAGGGACAGAAAAGGAATATACCATCATACTCTGCACACATAACATGCTATTAACAGGTTTAAGTGCCATAGATCTTAACCTAGCTACCCATACAACTTGATTTACCCTGGAGGGAAAGCAAACACCATTAGCCAGCACTCAGGTAAAACTCTGTGAGATCAAGATCAGACCTAACGTCCATGTGGAGGAGTTCTAATGTGCCTGTGTGTGTGTGTGTGTGTGTGTGTGTGTGTGTGTGTTCTACCTGCAGAAGTTCTGATGTGCCTGCGTGTGTGTTCTACCTGCAGCATTGCATGTGTGCTTTAGTGAATCCTACACACTACTGCTTCTTCAGTGCAGGGGGTCATTAACAAGCCACTTTCGGCCCAGGCTAAATGGCCACCCCCCCCTCCTCCTCCTCCTCCTCCTCCTCATTCTGCCCCATGATCTATGCATTCAACTGAGTAATCAGGGCACTTTAGCATTAAGATCATTGAGCTAGCCCAGCCCTGGAGCAACCTCCTCCTGGCACTGAAGAGTCCTGAGTCCTGCCACTGACTGTACATCGCACCACACCATGGGTGACACTGACACACACACAATGTGTGAGAAGGCTGATCATCTCCTTGAGGACACTTTGCAGCAGAATGTGTTGCTAATGTCAGTGCCGGTGCAGAGTGAGACTCTCATGTAAATCCGTTGTGCTCTTCAGAGATTCAGATTTAACTCCTAAATCTTCAGGTACCGAGGGTGCATTTTGTGCGCAGGGCATCACTGACATTTACATTTACATTTAGTCATTTAGCAGGCGCTTTTATCCCAAGCGACTTACATATGTGCGACTTACAATGTATACACATTTTACATTTTTCACTGATGGCACACTGCACATCAGGAGCAATTAGGGGTTCAGTGCCTTGCTCAAGGACACTTCGACAGGGAATCGAACTAGCAACCTTCTGATTACTAAACGACTTCTCTACCCCCTGTACCCCCTGTACCACTGTCGCCCCCACTGAACATGACTATGCTGGCAAATCGCACAATACCTTAGTCACTTAGAGGGCTTTTCATCCCGTCTATGCATATCTATTTGACACATTCCGCTGGTGGAAGGTGCTGTGGCCTCAAAAGTTCCAGTTGCTTAGCAACAAACCAGACCCGGCACTGTGAATGATGATGATCATGGCACACAGCTCACAAACATCTTTGCTGCTGGGTCTGCTTCGAACTGTGTGCTTGTAGACCGGAGTCAACTTGTTCTAGAGAAAGATTGAAGATTCTTGTGACAACATAATTGAACTGGTATGTTGAAACCGGTATGGTCTTCTTCCAAAAACTTCTATTCACATCTTAAATCATGATCAAAGATTCAACAGCTAGGGATGCATTTTTCCAACAGATCTGTGAATTACATGGAATCAGCATTAACAAGCATAGCACTTCAAGTCTGTATGTGAAAGCGAAATGCTAACCAGAAATGTTAGCCAGGATTAGGAAAGTAATCAAGGTCATTCAAACCCTGTGCCGTGGACCTTGCTAAGGCAGGCGTCTGCAGGGAATGGAATGCAAAATCAGAGCTATATTATAATGAAACCTGAATAACCTGCCTACATTATCACCAACTAACTCACACTGATGAAACACATCTGACATGTCCATGGGATAAATGATGTTTTCAACACCATTTAGTCGACAATCCTGAACATCCCAGTGAAACTGTCAATACATTCACATCTAAAGCATTTGCCAGCTAAGTAGCTGTTTTCCTCAAGGGCATACCCAAGGACAAGAGTGCAGCATTTAACACAGGGAAGTCTGGAGGTTTGTGGGTTTTATACAAAATGTATCACCCAAATGAGTTCATCCTCAATTCATCACATGAAGAGCACACCTCCTGCTAACAGTGTTACACACTGACACAGTATATCAGTACTGTCCTTCCACTCAGTCCAAAATGATCAAGTAAATAACCTGACAATGTGAAACTATGAAAACATGAGAGTAGCTCAAGGCACTGCAAAGAAGAGCCCTGAGAGAGGGGGCGCAACAGGAGAAACACCTGGCTGCATTAATAACAGCTTGACTATCTGGGGATGCCTGCCTGCTTCACGCCAGCGAGATGAGATTGAGAGATGGCTACACTGGGACGTCGACACAACTCCAGCAGCAGCACTGCATCTCTCATGTTGGCGCCTGCGTGCTCCTCTGCTAATGTAGCAGCTCCACAGCCCAACTAAACTAAAGAGCAGCTGATTAAAGAGCAGGCAAACGGGTTTAGGCAGCCCCCGCGGCGCGTGCTAGCCATGCTGCTCTGCTACTGTAGCAGCTCCACAGCCCAACTAAACAGTAGAGCAGCTGATTAAAAAGCAGGCAAACGGGTTAGGCAGCCACCGCGGCGCGTGCTAGCCGTGCTCCTCTGCTAATGTAGCATCTCCACAGCCCAACTAAACAGTAGAGCAGCTGATTAAAGAGCAGGCAAACGGGTTAGGCAGCCACCGCGGCGCGTGCTAGCCATGCTGCTCTGCTGCTGACATGTCCCCCAGAACCTCACAGCCCTGTCATCATGGGCACCCCCCCCATTCTACTGGGAGCATCCTCTCATATCCAGGGCCCAATCGGATGAGACCAGAGGTTCCGTGTGGCTGACAGAACAGCGTGGTGGTAACACAGTGCACTACTGGGTGGTGGCTCCACAAAGAGAGCAGAACGAATGGTTGTGACTGACAATGTAATTAATGTAGACGCTTGGTATTTACATTTACATTTACATTTAGTCATTTAGCAGACGCTTTTGTCCAAAGCGACGTACAAGGGAGAGAACAGTCAAGCTAAGAGCAATAAAAAGCATGGTGTAACAATAAATACTACTTTACATGAGAATTAGAAAACAACGACCTAGAAAAAAGGAAAAAGAAGTGCAGGAATGTAACTGCTGAAGTGCAAGTTAAGCGCTAGTCAGGTGCCAGTTAGGAAGGGAGGTGCTCTCTGAAGAGTTGGGTCTTCAAAAGCTTCTTGAAGGTAGACCCTGCTCTGGTAGTACTAGGCAGTTCGTTCCACCAACGTGGAACTACAAATGAGAATAGTTTGGATTGCCGTGCTTGCACAGACGGCAGTGCCAAACGACGCTCACTAGACGAGCGCAGCGTCCTGGGTGTAACATTTGCCCTTACAAGAGCAATGGTATGATGTCAAAGGAACTCAGTATCACTTTGGTGATGTCATACAGTACATTACCTTTAAAACACAATACTATGTAGTAATCATTTTAGTATTGGGGATGATGGCATAAAAAGACAGGCTGAAGCTTCACGAGGAGTTCATGGACTTGTTTCTTTTTTTAGTATCATTTGAGAATGTGCTGTTTTTGTCGAGTCACAGATAGTGCGTGCTCTCTGTGCTATGTGGTATGGGCAGAATACTGAGAGCAGTTCTGATTGAAGAACACTGAAACCCACTGTCCCTGACCTAGTTATCAAACACCTCCATATGAGCTTCTCATTCCACAAGGACTAGCACAAACACACACACACACACAGACACATACACAGAGAGAGAGAGAGAGAGAGAGAGAGAGAGAGAGAAGCGCAAACTGCTCTGCACGACCACGCTGTACAGGCATGTGAATTAAAAAAATATAAAGGAAAAACTCATTTCCATCATTGATAGGGATATCCGCAATGTACAATGTTAAAAAAACACGATACGTCTAATCACGGGGAATTAGTATATTTGAGCAATTGCCATTTCCATTCACTGATTCATTTGGTTGTATTCTTTGAAGCAATGCAACTCAAACTGCCAAATAATTATGTTTAATACAATTATTTTAACTTTTTCTTACTCATTTTGACATTATGTTGCAATAGAGCAGATTAATATTATATACCTACAATGTATGCATCGTCTATGAAAATAGGCACTGCACAGGCCTGTCATTTCTGAATGAGCTGAGTGTTCAGCCATTTGAGACATCATAATTCTCTACGGCTACATGGTTGCCTTAAGCGCAATAACAGCATTTACCACTCCGGTTGCCTTTTTCGACCAGGGTCAAGCTTGTCAGCTGGGAGGGTTTCTCTGCTTTAGACCGTCAGTGGACACAGTAGCACACTGACACATGAACACATTCTGCCTATGAAAACGTCAAGAAATGTCATACTTAAATAACTTAGCTGCACTGAAAAGTACAGGAAATAAGATGTGCAAATCTGTTCATGTGAGAAAGACGACTTCAGGCATTCCAAAACAATGAAATGCTCACACATTCCGTTTGCATTGTGTGAAATGTTTGGCTCTAGGACAAAAAGTAATGAAACACACAGAGAAAAGATAAATCTCTGGTGGGCAATTATTTTTTATCTAGATGCTTCATATTAACATCAAGCTTTGAAAGGAACCAAAATATATATATATATAGTATGGGCCTTCAGTATGCCATAATGCCCTAGACGTTACTATATGCATAGACACACACACACACACACACACACACACACACACACATATGTGTGTGTGTGTCTATGCATATAGTAACGTCTAGGGCATTATGGCATACTGAAGGCCCATACTAAGCCTCCTGCCTGACACTCTGACAGTATCTCTTATTGCATGGAGATGCAGCAAGGCTGTACTCAAGTCATGACATGGTCAGAAACCAGATCATTTTTAGAAGAAAAATACAAATAGGACCTACTAGTAAACAACACAAATATGTTGATGTAACACATTTAATCACAAATGAATGTTAGCTGTGTAAATTGGAGCTGCTAGCAATCTAGTGTGCATCGGCTATTACCCTCAATATGGGCTCCTAGACATACGTATTATATTGTTTTTCACTACTAATTTGTGCAATTTTAATTTTTAGATTATTTCATGGAGAAATCTCTTGCACAAATCCTAGATTCATAACACACGATGCATGGCAGAAAAACAATATTATTGAGTGCTTTGAAGGTTTCCCTACGCTATACTCTTGAAAGATCCATCTTTCTAATTACATCCCAATGTGATTTATGTGCAAATTGAGTACACTGACTAAAAAAGTTCTCTTAAGTTTCTCTTTGTATTCATAATGCAGTGGCCCCATTTCTATCAGTGCTTAGGATACTAAGGGAGGTTAAATCTATCATCTTCAATCAAATACTCAGCAGAGAGAGGAGGGCGTCCCATAGGGTGAGCACTTCATCTTGACCTACTGTATCTCCTGCTGGTGAAACAAGTGATCACACCTGCATACACATCCGGATGGGGTCACACATATAGAGCATACTTCCATCAGCTTCATTCATCTAAACATGTCTTCAATGGCTATGCGCACGCCATCACTTTCAGTGAGATAACTACTATCAGAGATCTGCATGCAGAAAACTGTTGCACCGCAAATGGTTGCAAATTAGCTTTAATAATGGAAATGCTGCAATAGAAGAACAAATAAATAACTTCCATCTGAAGGAACATTTTCTTTATGGTTTAAGGAAGTACCTAGAGGATGAATGGCACCACCACCCCTACCTCTAACAGCACTGATCATGCTCTTTATTTCTCTGTTTTATCAATCTAGATGCAAGATCAATTGCACATGATCTGCTGTATAAACCCGCCACATAACCCCATTCAAATGAAGAAAAAGCTCGTTATTTGGCCATAAGTCCAATATCATTTACACTGTCACATTTATGCCTCGCCACAAACCAAATAACAATTTCAAATAGTCAGCAACGTATGTGAAATCAGCAGATCAGAAGATAGATATGAAAGTTCTGCACTTAATTAATCAGCTACTGAATGGCCAACTTAGTCAAAATACTCTTCCAGTTGCTGTGTAGTTGTTTCTGAATTATGGTATATGTAATATGTGACAAATCTGTGAAATGTGACAGTTGTGGTGCAATGACATATGGTAATAATATTGTCATCAGCAATAAGGGGGTTGCCCATATTTCCACATTATGTAATGTTCTGCTCATCTATATGCTCTCCTGAGAGGCCCTCACCATAAATCCCCACCAATTGTTTTAATGGCCTCCTCAGTGTGTTCGAAGGTAAAAGAAACTGAATGATGCGTTTGCTTCACAACTCTTGACTTTCAGTGTGGAGGTGAGAATTGTGTAGGTGAACATAAACATCCCTGTTTTACACCCTTGCAACCTTGTTTATGCCCTGAATGAGTGTCCAGTCAAGGGTTTCAATGACACGACGACAGCGCTGGGGAAAACAACGATAAACAAATGACAGAGAAAAAAAGGGTAAGCTCAATATTGGTATTCTCAGCAGAAAACCCACCGTATTGATAGTGGATGGGCTAAGTAATAGGTCCAATACCAGCAGGACTGAGCAAACATCATAAAGAAACTGGGCCTCTCTCCTGGGAGACACAGGCTCATATATTTCTCCTCTTAGAGAGCAGAATTGTCCAACCAGACCAAGGAATTGGCTGCAACAACCTAAAGAACTTGAAATCGACTTTTCAGAGAGGGCTTACCTTTTGGTGATCAGTTATTGCTGAAGCGGAATGCAATCAAATGCCCATTTAACTCATCATGTGATGTCCCTGAGGATGATAGAAAGAAACATGCAACTCAACTTAGGAGTTATTCCAAACAGAGTCGATTTAGTGTAGCAATGTTTATCTAAGCCTTGCTTGTTTCATTACCACCACGCAAATACCTAACCATACTTTTGTTTCAGTACTAGGTCAAGAATTCTTGAAAACAAAATGAACTCCTGCATTGAGTAGTACAGACGGCTGAAAACAGTGGCACACAAAAAAAAGCCTTCATCTGAGATGGAACGCTTCTCTTCAACTGTGTCAAATCAAGAGTGGCCCGCGAATGTCAAAACCGAACGCTAAATGTGTATCAAGCTCAATCTCTCCAGGGGCCACAGAGCCATTTGCTGGAAGTATTGAGCCTCCATCCAGAGGCCCCCCTCTTTTCCACTTACGTAATTATTATAAACAGTCAATTCATTCTACACTCTAATTGAACCGAGTCACCCCATGCAGTGGGATACGTCTTGTTCTCTATTTTTAAAGAGAGCACTTCCCGTCCTAACTGGCACTTCGACTAGTGCGTAAGTTGCAATTACAGCAGTTACATTTCTGCACTTCTTTCTTTCTTTTTTATTTCATTTTGTTATATTTCTTATGTAAAGTAGTATTTATTTATTGTTACACCAGGTTCTATTGCTCGTAGCTTGAATATTCTCTCCCTTGTACGTCGCTTTGGACAAAAGCGTCTGCTAAATGACTAAATGTAAATGTAATGTAAATGTAAAGAGGCAGCAGACCTCTTGTGGTCAGGTCAGTTCCACTCAGGTCCCTCCTGTGTCCTCCGAGTTCAGCCTACATGACTGGAGTAGATAGCAATCTGGCCAGCCACTCTAATGGGTCTCTCTAACTTGTTGTTTGGGTCTGCCATTAGCATTATCCAGTTATTTATTCTCGGTGGTTCTTTCCACTGGCAGGCATTTTCCACTGCTTTGGGAGTGTAAGAAAGCGCTGGCTGTGATTTTCCATCATTCCGGCTGAACAGCGCAGTCCCCAACGCACCAAAACATAGACAGGGCAACACAAGGGGAAATACATTTTTGCTTACACATTGAATATGTAACATTCAAGCGTGCATTTAAAGCTATTGATGTATTCCTTCATAATTAATTAAATAAATATAATAAATACAATTACACATTCTTTTTTTTTATAGGGTACACATACATGAAATTCAGTTACAGTTTAAGTTCTTTCCATAAACAATGGATGGAACCACTCATCAAGAAAATGATTGAAAGTGTGCAGCAAAGGGTGCTGTCCTTCTGCCCTCCTTCATTTGAACGGTTAGGGCAGAGAAACACTGGGAGTGAATGTGGGGGTCTAGCGGCCTCACTGGCCCATTGAGTTTCACTGTGCTGAAGGCATACTAAGCAGCCGGGCCGCTCCAGGGCAGTGCACTGCAGATGAATTCAGCTTGATGTTGTGTGCACGCCTGCAGCATCAAAGGCCAAGCAGGCCACAGAAGAGAACCAGTCACATGATGGGCCAGTTTCCCTGTTCTAATACCTGATATGAGCAGACAAGTGCCGCTTCAAGTGATTTATGCTGCCGTGGCGAGAGCATTTTTGGTGCGGGGCAAATGATTACATTCCTTGTTGGAGGTTTATTTTTCATTGTGCAAATGCAGGGGTTAATGTGAGTCGTCGTTGTAAATGAAAAGAAAATATCTAGTGGCATAAAATGAAAACAATGCATTTGGGGGGGAAACAGACACGTAGGCTTTATTCTATTCCTCTACCAAATGACCAGTTCTTTTCTAGCCTATTAGAAAACATGTTCCTTTTTCTTTCTAACACTGGACTAGTTAATGTACCATGTCACCTTATGGCCATCGAGTAAGAGAACCTTCATAAGTGGCTTGCAAATGGTGGAGGTGTGATTAGATGTGTCATAACTGCGCCGTGTGCGGGCCCCAGCACGGCCCCAGCTGTCAGAGGGAAACTATTGATTGGACCTTGCGTGACCTTCTGTGTTAGTTTGATCAGTGGCCACTGGCTGGAGATTTCCCCTGGGGACACGCCACGACGCCCGTGCGACCCAGCCCACCTCTCAAAGGCTACCCCGCCAACAAGGACAACCCTCTCCAGCTCTTACTGCGAATAAGGGGAGCAGCCAAACCTGTACGGTATGAATGAAAAGACTGATCAGGCACCAGGAAAGAACACATATATATATGCATTGGTATGGTATATTCACTCATTAGGCAAACGCTAAATTATCCATTTCTTTGCTATTCTGTATGCTAATCTATAGGACTATGGCATATAGATAGAAATCAATAACTGATTCATTCATACCAACTACCAACGCATACACAACCTCCTGAGCACTGACAAAGGCAAACTGTTTCGTTAAGCCCCGTTTGTTCCGAAGAGACTAAAAATGTCTCATTTCAGTGGGCATCATGCAATTGATACTTAGCGCCACCCCATCAGTTGATCAGCGAGTCTGATACTGACACACCCAAGGCTCACATCACTCACTGCAGAAACCTGAGATGAAGCCGGTATGTATGTGTGTGTGTGGGGGGGGGGGGGGGGGGGGGGGGTGAAGATATTTGTGCATGTCACTCAAACGGAGGTGAAAAAAATGACAATAACTTTAAAATCATCTCTTCTGGAACAGCCTGCGTTACCATCTCCAAGAGTCCAATCATTTCCATCTATGGTCATGCCCCTTCTAGGTAGGACAACAATACAGCGGACACTTTCAAATGAACGTCACTTTCAAATTACAAGCAGCATCGTCAGATAGACTGTAGCATAGAACTAGATCTAAGTGTGGACTTCTACATGGTACCTTTTTATTACCAGATGATGTGGCATTCAATAGTGATCATGCATATCCAAATACCCCTGAAGTTAAAGGGGACCATTCACAAGGTAGGATATATATTCACTCACTTGTGTTCATTTCTGAGCAACAACAAATGGAAACACAAATGAATGGGAGGATGCTGCACTGTTAAAGAAACTAAAACATCAGGATTCAAACCTCTCCCAGCCAGAGCAGCTAGGTCTGATCAGAGAGCACTGTCACAGTGGCATTAGACCAGCTAGGTCTGATCAGAGAGCACTGTCACAGTGGCATTAGACCAGCTAGGTCTGATCAGAGAGCACCTTCACAGTGGCATTAGCAGAGCATGGCAACTAAATGCTTTCTTTACGCGTATGAAACTGTTAAAGACAAAATCTGAAACAAACTTTCTCTCCATTTTGCCATTATTTATAAAATAAAACGGCAAAGTGCATTATTTGAATTAAGCAGAAATGCTTGAAAAATTGTGGAGGAATGCTACCTATGAAGCAGGATATACTATTAATATTTG
This sequence comes from Clupea harengus, assembly GCF_900700415.2. NCBI lineage: Eukaryota > Metazoa > Chordata > Actinopteri > Clupeiformes > Clupeidae > Clupea > Clupea harengus. The sequence goes on from NC_045156.1 coordinate 29,262,998, forward strand.
TCAAAGGATTTTTCTTTGAACTGGAATCCCCTCTGGTGATAATTGGTTCAATTGTGCAGATGACCTATAATAGTTTATAAATGAAATCTGTATGGCATATTCCCACAATGCTGCACTTAGTGCATGTCAAGCATTAAATGACAGTTATATAACTCAGTAGATTACACCCTTTTCATGTGACAATTCATGGTCTACAGGACAAAACTGCAGAACCATATTTCTAGCATTTAAAACGAACTATTTTACCAGAAAATAAATAGAATAGAAAAGGTGATTAATAGAAATCACCTCAAGGCCTGATATATACGGGCGGAAAATAATATGTGTCTGTTATGGCGGACCAAAATAATGTTCTACTCTTTCGAGTAGTAAAATGTTCAGTAAAATGCTTAATTATTGTCCTCATTGTTCTGATCTTATTTCTGATTTTTTCTGATATTGTACTTTCCACCCCTTTCATGTCTAGGGTCCTGACAAATTGAGTTGGCTAGACCCTCGTCTATTTTCCATTTTAGAGGATCACAGCCTTGCATAGGAAGTTTCCATTGACTTCAACTGAAGCGAGAAGCCGTGTTGGCATTCCCGAGAAGTGAAAACGATCCACCCAGTGTGGAAGCGCACCCGAGAATGCGTCCCATGCCAAGTCTCTGTCGTCAACGTTCTCCTGATCTCAGGGGGGACAAGGTCCAGACAAATGTGTCAGACATATACACACACAGTCTCATCTGGGGATTAAGTTGGTTACAAACTTTCAAAATGGGTCATTTTTGTCAGAGATATTTTACAGCACGACTTCAGAGTACATCTCATAACATATAAAAAAAAACCCAGGGTAGCATTATTATGAAACCAAAAGAGCTATTTATGCATGTTATATAATCCTTACAAATCAATGAGATTCAAAAAGACCATCCACAAGAAGTGCGCGTGCACTGGTACCAGCACGAGCAGAACCTTTTACTAACATATGAATAGACTCGTGCCAAGGCCTACGGACAAATGGAATCACTATAATCCAATTTAAAAAACACAGATTCTCAAACGAAAATACAAAAAAATATTCAATTAAACAGTACCATGTGGGTATTTACCTCCAACATTAATTCAACGTCAAAGCATCAATCAAATAATGAAACTCGTCGTCCACACAATCAGCCTCACTAGAATCCCCAAAAACAAGAGGACTCATTGATTTCATATACCATAACTGAGCCACATATACTATATACCATATACCATAACTGACCCGAATAGAAGTCAACAGTCTCCTAAATACATGAAAACCCCCCTGTGTCATAAAAACAAGCAGCACAGAAACCATACTTACTCATCAGCATCAGAGAAAGCATGGCATAGCTACATGCACATCCTGTAGGGCTGCCGGCAACTAAAAATAGTCAGGGCTAGAGCACAGATCACGCTTTTCCACGCGGACAGACAATGCATTTGTCATGAGAAAAGCCCATTCCGGGGCCTGAAAAGCCGGCTACAGATTCCCTGCGGGGGCCCAGCTATGGCCATTATGGGGCGGGTGAGTGAGCGTGGCTGCACATACCTACATCTGAGGCGGGCGGGCACAGCCTCCGCACGATCACATAAGGTCAGAGCGGAACAGCTGCCCCCCGCGCCCGCGCCCGCCCGCGCGCCTGTGACTGCCCCATCAGAAGGTGCCTGTGCTGAGTCCAGTGCCCAGCCATTCACTCCTGCTCTCTCTGTGTCATTTAGTGCCCTCTGTGGCAGTGCTCCTGGCCTGTCCTCTGCCCACCCTACCACCGTGGGAGTAAAGAGCGTGCATATTCAATGACACAAAATGTCAGAATACAACATATTTCCCTATTTCATATTTGCCCTCATTAATAGTGCTTTTCCATGTGTAACTCCTAATAAGAGGGTGTGGAGGCGGGGTGGGAGGATGAGGGCAACATGAGAGAGTCTCCTATTCTGCCCTCAGTAGTAGGTGTGACTTACACAAGAGCTGCTTCTCACTGAATCTCACAGTCAGAGCTCCATAGTGGTCACGGTCCTATAGGAGAGGATATGTGAAGCCAATAGTTGAATCGGACTTCCCATGCCCTTTGGATAGGAGTTGGACATCTCTCACAGGAAAACCGCTCTTTAAATAGCCCTGCACCCCCTCCCAAAAACACAGCTATTATTAGCAACCAACATGGGCTTTTCACTTTCTCATTGGGGCACACAGAACCTTGAGATTTTCTCATAGCTGTAGCTTTTGATATATTTTCAGCAGAAAAATTCTCAAAGCACTCCTAATATGAATAATAACATAACACAGGCTTGCACTAGATGGCAAGGATATGACAACTCAGACATCCATATCCATATGGAAAGCACCATCTAAGCCAGCACTGAAGTGCGTTTCTACGATTGCATTAAAGCAAAGGTCAATCTAAATCTGCATTGAAGTGCATTTATATAACTACACGTGTGTTGCACGTGTAAAGGGGGGAGGCCCACCATCTCACAGCATCGTTTGTGAGAAAACTAGCACATTTACAGAAGAATGCCTGAGGCCAGGCAAGCCAAGCCATCACAATGGAATCTGCCCCCAGAAATCTCTGCAACCATTAAACTTAAAAGACAGTGTCTCACAATCCCCCAGCTAGATGTAAACACTGATGCATTATACATTCCAAAACCACATCTGATACTTTTTTTTTTTTTTGCCTTTTCACAAACACATACTGAACAAACAGCACTGATTCCTTTAGAAGCAGTCAATCTCAGTGCATCCTTTCCCAGAACATTCTTAGAGAATCTGAGGTGGCATAACAGTTCCCTTATTTACACTAAGTAGAAGTTGGCTGGCAATGGCAAACACTAAGCATAGGAACAGCCACTGCTTCATCATCAGATATCCAAGACAAAAGGTTGAGCTCAAAAATATGCATTTGCCTTTAAAATGCTACCATCTCTGTGTGTCCCGTTTCAGTGGGCTTGTTTCATTTATTGAGGATCACAATGTACATCTGAAACATCGAAAGGCAGAGAGTGAGCACAAAACTGGACCTGCAGTATTCAGCAGACTGACGTGACTGTTCTACTACTGTTCTGCAAAGAGAAATAAAGAAAAGACAAAAGGAGACTAAGAATAAAGATTCAGTTCAACACTGGAGGTCATATTGACATTCGCAAAAATATGAGACATGTCAGAAATAACAATCCGATTAGAGTTACAGAGTAATTGCACAGCCTATAGGCTGTTCGTACATCTGAGGTGATGTTCTATAGGCTGTTCATACATCTGAGGTGATGTTCTATAGGCTGTTCATACATCTGAGGTGATGTTCTATAGGCTGTTTGTACATCTGAGGTGATGTTCTGTTCATACATCTGAGGTGATGTTCTATAGGCTGTTCGTACATCTGAGGTGATGTTCTATAGGCTGTTCATACATCTGAGGTGATGTTCTATAGGCTGTTCATACATCTGAGGTGATGTTCTGTTCATACATCTGAGGTGATGTTCTCAGGTGGCTGTTCATGCATCTGAGGTGAGGTTCTATAGGCTGTTCATACATCTGAGGTGATGTTCTGTTCGTACATCTGAGGTGATGTTCTATAGGCTGTTCATACATCTGAGGTGATGTTCTATAGGCTGTTCATACATCTGAGGTGATGTTCTGTTCGTACATCTGAGGTGATGTTCTATAGGCTGTTCATACATCTGAGGTGATGTTCTATAGGCTGTTCATACATCTGAGGTGATGTTCTGTTCATACATCTGAGGTGATGTTCTATAGGCTGTTCATACATCTGAGGTGATGTTCTGTTCATACATCTGAGGTGATGTTCTATAGGCTGTTCATACATCTGAGGTGATGTTCTATAGGCTGTTCATACATCTGAGGTGATGTTCTATAGGCTGTTCATACATCTGAGGTGATTGGTTTTCAGGTTGCTGGGCCAGAGGACTCATCATGCATGGTGGGCTACCCAGTGCCCTTGACTAGGTGAAGCACACACACTAGTGCTCCCCACCAGGCTAAATAAATCATAAAGTGAGGAGGGCCCTCCATTAACATTCCCACACCACTGGAGTGGGCACTTAAAGAGTGTAACGCTTTTAATGTCATGTGATCCCCCACTAATGATGCTGTCAGCTGTTCATACCCAGGCAGCAGAACATGGACGCCTAGCCTGGAGAACTACTCCTAGAGGTCGCATTTGCACTTTTCAAACCTCATGTTCAGGCTTATCAAGGAATAGATTCTAGTGCTCATCTGCTGGAGTTTGAGTGCTGGCTGAATTCTACGTTTCCCTTCCCAACCTATATCTGCCTCTAAAATCAATCTTATAATTTCAGGGAAATAAATGAGTTGCAGTATTTTAAACAAGTTAATTGCTTGATGGAAATAAGGCTAAGTGCAATTACAATACTGATATTGATATAGACTGGTGGTCACTCACATCCCCTAAAGGTCACCTTAAAGCCAACAATATGCTCTCCAGCCTGACCCAGGGCTACTTCAGTTGATTGTTTCCCGATTTGCATGACAAGTTTACCTACTGAACAAACAAGTTATCAATAACACAAGATACTGGTGTGCAAAGGGGCAAGTCGCTTTTACGTGTTATTCCATCAAACCTGGGTTGCGTACAGGATCAAGGGGCGACAGTGGTACAGGAGGTAGAGAAGTCGTTTAGTAATCAAAAGGTTGCTAGTTCGATTCCCTGTCGAAGCGTCCTTGAGCAAGACACTGAACCCCTAATTGCTCCTGATGTGCAGTGTGCCATCAGTGTAAATGTAAAATGTGTATACATTGTAAGTCGCTTTGGATAAAAGCGTCTGCCAAAAATGACTAAATGTAATCAAGTGTAGAAGGCATGTTTTCCTCCGTGATTCGTCATGCGGTAAGCATCTTAAGAGAGGGGCAGCATGCAGCACTGTTGGGAGGATATTGTTCTACAGTCATGTAATTACTGCCCATGGCACCCAGAGATGCTACATCACTACCCAGGCACTGATTCGGAATGGCATTGTGTGAGCTTCCATTGGTTCCATTGGTTCCCCTGGTTCCATTGGTTCCATTGGTTCCCCTGGAGCCAGCAAGAAGACACTTTTTTTTCTTCCTCAGTTCTCTCCCCTCTCGTTAATCCCCCATGTCAAAACGATGAAACTGAACTCCACATGACAAAAATCAGGCCCACAGGTAGAAGGCTTGATGTACCGGTTATGTAATGACAATTTAGGGTGCAACAATACTCAAAACTGATTCCTGATGAGCAAAGCTAGAGTGCTGCATAAAAATGTGAATTCACGCATATGATAAGCACTGCGCTAGCCAGGTCTGATGGTGGATGGTGAGTCGAGCATGCAAGCATGCATGTTACTAGCACGCAAGCTCTGCAAGTACGGTCATCATTGGGATTCAAACGGAAAGGAAAATTCGCCTTGTAAGAGAGGAACTTAATGTTCGCCATGGGTGGGTTAGAAGCAAGCGTCACCACGTCCATGAAAAGGTCTTGAATCTAGTCCATGACCATGCTTCTCCCTCCCTCTTTGGTAGAACTAGATATACTGTACATGGAGAGATGTGGTCGATGTATCTGGGCATTCATATTAATACTAGAAATGATGTGGTTGCTGCGGCTAATGAAAGCCAGGCACTGAAGCATGTTCAGGAAGAGGTCACTATTTTTAGCACTAGAATTGATTCAGTGTGTACATGACATTCTCATGCTGTACATTAAAAAACCACACTCATGCCTCGGAGGGCTCTCAGCTCTAGAGGACCAACTGTACAAAATAATAACAATACAACCAGTCCCAATGACTTATCCTTTTGATTAGCAGTGGTCAGGCACATTTCACTCTGAGTGCATTTGATGGAAAACAGAGCGTTTGTTCTGAAAGCCCCTTGAAATTGGCCCCTATACCCAGAGTCCCATACTCAGTCCTCGCTCAGTAACGTTTGGATTTTTTAAGGGGGGAACAGCAATGTATTCATTCTTTTCAGCTTAAACCTATTTGTGTCATATGTCTACGTAAACTGCAAGCAGGCAAGCATAGTTGCATGTCAACTCCTTGGACCCAGGGGACACCATAGAAACCTGAATGCTTTAGAACAGTGGTTCTCAAAGTGGGGGGCGCGAACACTCTCCAGGGGGGGCGCGATGTCACAGACGGAGAAAGAAAAAAAAACCGCCGACCTGTCACTGGTTAGTGAAAGCTCCCTCAGTAGCGAAATGCAAGGGGCTGGACTGACCCAAACAAATCAAATACTGTTTTGCTCCTGATCCACCAATCAAAACGGAGTATTATCATTTCAACGCGAGTAGCACCTCCGCTTCCGAGTATAAAAACAAAACGCAGGCATGGAGGTAAGCGCTCACCCTGAGACGACACTTTGCAGAGTTTGTGCAATTTCTCTTGTTTCCTCTATCATTCAGATATTCATTGCTTTATAAACAGTATTTTTAAAGACTCACTCCTTCCTTAGTAATACCTTACTGCACTTGCAGTAGGTCTATTCGTAGCCTATTCTAAGGAGTAATTTGCTCCACAATCTTTTAGAAAAGCTCGTAGCCCCGAGAGCTAGCCTAGCTAGCTACCTTTTCCAACTACAGCTAGCCCTTTTCTCCTTAACACCTAGCCTACCTTTACATTTTTTGATCATCCACCGCAACAAATAAAACACCAGCACTTGAATACTATTTTGTGCTGTCCCTGTCTACATTGTGTACAGTTCGTTTGGTTAGGAATCATTGCCTAGCACAGCCTTATCCATTGTTCGTGTGCAAGTCGTTCACAACCACACATACAAGAACACGACGTTGAAATTAGAACTTTATTAACTTCATACGCTGTATCAGCAAACAAACACAACATGGACAAGTTTCTGATTCGTAAAAGTCAGAAAGAGAAGCCTGTGGACTTCTTTAAACATAAACGTGATGGCCTCCAGCAACAACGAACCACCATGTCCAAGCATAGCACTATCTCCAAGCAGTGTCTGGAGCATCTTATGTAGTTGCTCATAGAATTGCTAAGCTTGGCAAACCCCATACAATTGCCGAAACACTGATTTTGCCGGCCACGCAACACGTTTAGAATAATGATAGGTATTGTGCTGAGTTTAGCTCCTATGTCAAATTACACTGTATCACGCCGAATATCAGAAATCAGTTTGGGTCCTATTTCAAAGAGGACTACCGTTCATTCGCCTGAGTTCGGGATCCATTTCTCTGCTCAGCAGATGAGCTGTCACTAGACATGAAAGAGCAGCTGAAGAGTGACAGTAGACTTAAGCATCTCCCCTCTTTCGTCATTCTTTTTTTTGTAAAGATCACAAGAGGCCCATAATAATAACAGTATCCTAATGATAGCAATAATACCACTTATTATTATTATGATAATAATACAATAATAATAATTGGTCGATAATCATTAATTATAATAATACCTACTATTACTGATAATAATAATAACAATAATAAAAATAAATAGTTATAATAATTGTCTGTATGGGCCTAACAATAACAATAGCCTAACCTTGACATGTCAGGCCTATCAATAACAATACACTATCTATCTATCTATCTATATATGGTGGTGTAGTTGAGGGCGGTGGCGGCGGGCCGCGGGTGGATGGGGGGGCCCCAACTACCCCTAACCAGCTTTGGGGGGGCCCAGCTTGCAAAAGTTTGAGAACCCCTGCTTTAGAAGAAGCCTTGGTCTGGCTTAGCTGACATGCTCGAGGGATTCTTAGTTACAGGCAAACACTGCCCTCTACTGAAAAGCATCCTAGCAGTCTGCCCTTAAACCTTAACTTCACCATCCGTCAAGGTTAGGCCTCTCTGCAACGGGCACCAGTTGGAAGACTCCTGTGGCCTACATAACAGACCCTGGCCTCAATTACCAGAAGTCACACGAGGGTCCTGACATGATTAATGTGAGTAGCCACAGACAGTGTACAAGCAGCAAGTATCATTCAAAGTATCATGTCAGATCATAGCACTCCGGAGGAAGTCAGGCAGAATTCATGTGCCGTCGTGTCTCTGCACCGTCTTGAAGAAGGATTTCAATTTCTGAATGTGGCTAAAAACCAAATCCTTGCCATCCCAAAATCCTTGTTTTGTTGAAATGTTGTTTGTCTATGTTCAGGTGAGAAATCAAATTTTGCTGAATGACAGGGCTGCTTGCCATCCCCTGCTTAGCAGCATTGGTGATATCCAAGAACATGGATTCCTAACTCCTGACTAGGATTTAAGCCCAACCCTCAGTCCCTATTCCTGTGATGGCACCGTGCCAAATGGCACAAGGGGATACTACGGCATACGATGGATATCAGTATTGAGGTCTACAACTGCCCTAAAGAAAAGCCCCACCGGGATACGCTGTTAGACAACACACTTCATCTACACCCAATTCATCTAGCAAACCCCAGGGCAGCCCATTAAACCATTGCAATACATCAACATAATCAAACAGAGCAAAAAATCTGGGTGATTTTTCATTGCCTTTAATCTTCCCACACCCGCAGCCCCCCTCCCCCATCCAGAAGAACAAAGTAAATCAGGCTGTAATCTCTCATCCTCCAGGGTTTTTGAGCGGCGATAACGAAGCGAGTGTTCACTTAAGGTACTGTGCTCTGACCTCCCGCTGCTGTGGATGTGTGCCGAACGTGAGAGAAGGGGGCTTGTGCTTCCCAGTCTCCCGCTTCCCACGCGGGGAGGGCATGGCGCTCACTTTCCCAAAGAGTCCACAGCACAGTGACCTTCAGTGACACACCGCCGGGAATGGAAGGCAGGACTTGTTCTAAGAGCACACCGCGCCGTACAACTCGCGGGCAAGAGGCATGGAGGAGCATCAGCAAGGCTAACGTAGGGGCGTGCAGTGAGACTGTAGCTTTTGTGTGAGTGTCCTCAGTTTGATTGGCGTAATCTCCTTTAATTTCACACCTCAGTCGGGTGTGAAATAAATGCTCCAGCCCCACCCCCACCCCCACCCCCCCACCAGCAACCCTTCACTGTTGTGTTCTCACACCTGCTTAGGATCCCAGTGAGACTCCCGTCCACCTGATTTGTATCTTGTCATTCATTCGACATTGAGATGCTAAGAATAGAAACACGGGCGCGGGGCAAAAAAATCATGCACAAGTCGGATGAATTTAATGAAGTGATAGAAAAGATTGGTTTCACATGCTCTATTAAAAGACAAAGTCAAATAGAGCAGAACTCTGAGGCTGTCTACTGATTTGATGCTCAGTAAATACCATTTTATTAGGTTAAATATAGGACACACAGATTTCAGGAGTTTTTTGGGTGCTGAAGTTGGGAGCTGAAATGGTAGCATGACATGCTTTTTTTAATTTTTTTTTATTTAAACACAGACACGCAAGCACACACACATACACACACACACACACACACACGCACGCACGCACGCACGCACGCACGCACGCACGCACGCACGCACGCACACACACACACACGCGCGCGCGCTAAAAGTAATCAGTTAGTCTTTGTTCTTCCTTTCTTTTCCAGGGAGCGAAAATGAAGAACGGCGAGGCTAAATCACATATGACCATAGGGCTAAGCTTTGATGGATGCTGACAAAGAGAAGCAAGAAAGTTTCCTTGCCTGGTTTTCCATTTAGACTCAATGTACTTTCACAGAGTAGACCCTGGATATCTTTGTCAGCCTCTTGGCTATCTATGAGATGAGCACCCCCCCCCCCCCCCCCCCCCCCCCCCCCCCAAAAACTCTCTTTTTAGTCTGAACTAAATTCTTTTGTGAGAATTCAACCCCCATACAAGGCCTGGGACCAAAAGGAGCTGTTTTTAATTCTCACACCCGTAATACTCAGCTGTTTTGGTTGGCAAGCGACCCAGCCTTCCATCAAGAGAGAACATGGGGTGATGTTCTATTCTGAAAGATCTGTATACAGAACGGATCTGAAGCTCCCTTCAGAGGAGGACGAGAGACACTAACTGCTGAAGCGCTCAAGCTAAAGCTCAGTGTAAACGTTTCTGCACCGACTCCAGTGGCTTCATTCCTTTACATGATGAATATGGATATAAAATGAGTATTTTAGAGATGTTAGACTGTTCAGACTACAGTACACTGGAGCAGGTACATTTTGAACACCCGTATGACACGACATGACGCATAATACTTCTTCATTTACCTGCACATTAAATCCATCAAAACATATTTTATAAATAAAATAGCTTACTAAGGTTTATAAATACAGGGGGGGCATGTTCCCTTCCTACTATCTAAACAAAGGTAAATAATAATGTAGTTTCAAGCAGCAATCAGAACATGGATTCCCTCTCCCCTTGTTGAATGAACCTGACAAAAGTGTTCAGCTCCTTATCATTGCTTTGTCTTATGTTACAACAGTGTCAATAGTATTGGTGTATTCCTCCTTCACAGCGTCTAAAAAGATCCTCTAAAAACTCAAACAATTTACAATGTAGAATGTACAATATAAAACCGCTTGGAATTTGGGCTATAGTGCACATCATGCATTTGTCAGTAGCTGCAGGTAAAGATGAGAAAAGGGATAGTCAACCCTGAGCCCATAGAAAGAGTAGTCTAAAAACGCCATAAGCACCGCTGACCTAGAGCACCACTGCCTGTGTAGCCTTACCCCTTGTTCACATGAGTGACACAGGAGGGAGACTAATGAGTGCTTCCTAGCTTGTAGTTACCAGGTTACAGGAGTAGACATGTAGGCTAGACACCGTTGCTCATTTGTTTCAGTAATGTGTGTCAGGCTGCCTTCAGTCCCATTTGGTAGTCGCCGTGTCGCTACGCTCAGTATTTGCATACAATAGACCTCTAGCCTATTTTCACCCGGGCCGCGTTGGCGATGCACCAGTCATAGTCTCTTGTCGCTGTAAATTGCCAACTCTCGTTGAAAATGAACAGCAGCTGGTTGCTTTGTCTCTCTGCTGTGTCTCTGCTCGTGTGACCAAGTGGTTAGTCTTAGAGATGAAATGACGATATGCACTTTCAGTGTTGTACAGTGATGAAGCCATAACGACGTAGAAGTGTTCCTAAAATATTGCTTCATTTGCCTGCTGGGTTGCTTTGAACTCTTCATAACCAAAGGCTTCATCAAGGAAGGGATGGGAAGTCAAAAATGTGATCCCGTGTGCTTCGATAGTTCTGAGCATAACCATCAACCAAACCTCGACTCACTGTTGGCATTAGAGGACTTCTAGTAGACATCTAAGAAGAATGGCATTACTTGGTGATAAACTGATATATGAGTTAAATGGTTGTAGGAATATAAAAGTATTCAGCACTGAAAATGCTGCAAATAAACAGACCACCATGGCAGGAAATCCAGAAATGCTTGCTTAGATTCAACACTGTTGTCACTGTGCAGAGTCCAAGAACAGGGACAATGAAATACAGTAAGCATCTAACCAGCAGTCTAGGAAGTAGCATTATTTACAGAGAAAGTGCAGGAGTGATCCAATACCACTGCCATGAGATGCTAGAAGGAATTTATGATGATTATACCTCACTGTAGAGGTATACTATACACACCATTAGCAGTTCATACACAAAGTGTCATACAAATACTTGGACTTCACACTACACGCACTTAACACTCTCAGGGTCCTGCAGTCATAAAACAAACCAATCCAGAGGTGCATCTGTTACATCTCATGAGCTTTTTAAGTTCCACAAAAGCAAGAGAGTTAAATTATTGATCTGACCCAAGTTGCCATTGTTAATTAATGAAGCCGGGTAGAGACACAACAACCTTAATATAATACCTGAACATGATCACTGTCAGGTCACGTTGTTGGATACGGTTTCCGAGTTCACTTTCTTCTAGGAATCTTACTACACTGAACAGTCCTTAAGTATTATCGGCACTCCCCTACAGCAAGTTTTTTTGTCAAACATATTACCTCCTCGATTAAGGATCTACTGGTTTCCCCCTCTATGGTAAGCGATGTTGTACAAATATTTGCCTAAATACTGGAGTTGGTAAACATAAAACATGAAAGAAATCTGCATTCTACTCCTGCACTGAACCACAGAGAGACAGTCAAAAAAAGAACATAATAATAAACTCCATGAGATATTTTAAGTCATTCCATTCTAGTTATATTCTGACAGTTACAATAACTTACAGTGTAATATAAATGTGTGGATTATTAATAAAGCTAAAAACCTACAAAAGCTAACAACCTGAGATAACACCCATGTGCATAAACAAGGACATAATATAGAAAACGCAGCTATTACTGAAATGTATCACCTTCAACGGTCCAGCTCCAAGAACAAATACCTCTACATCAACGCCATCTTCAAATCATACCCGTCCACCTCGTTACTAGAACACCTCGTTACATTCCTCCAGGCACACCTGTCTGAGCTGCTGACTGAGCTGCGTGAAACAGTAGCATCGGTCGGATCTCCAAGCCAGCTCCGGCTTGAATAATAGAGGTTGGGATGTCAGCACCAGATGGCCCTGAATCTTTATCGTACAGGACGGACTCAAGGTCAAAGGCAAAGATTAAATGACCAGTCGTATAACTATATCTATGACGATGAGGGGAAGCATGCGGCCCTGCGCCGGCAAACATGCATGCAGTCATTTTCTCCTAGACATGTCAGCTGCGAGTTCTGCAAGGCAACCAAAGCTGCTGCATGGACAAGATGAAAAGGTACTGAACACATTTAGCCCCCATCTGCATCTCTGATAATGCATGCCAATTCAGATGTGTACCGCACCTTCTGAAAATGAATGCAACAATTGCAACAATTTATGAAGACCTAATTTCTATGAGTACAGAGGCACTACGAATGAAGTGCAATGTTACTGCGTTTGGTATATGTTACACCATCTGAATTGAACAAGGAGGGAGGATGAAATCCTGCTGGGTAACTGTGATTATTACACATCATGAGCGATACAATCTGAGCGACCCCCAGTGTATCTGAGGTGGACAGGCCTTGATCTACCAACAGTATCAGAGAAAGGTATCTCATAAGAGAACAAATCCTCTGACGTGTCTGATTAAATCCACGCTGCTAATTGATGTCTCAGTTTGCAAAAAGCTCAAACACGAGCTCTTAACTACCATTCTACAGGCAGACAAGTTACATTTAACATTTTATGAGGATTATCATTCTTTAATAATGATCGTCTGCTCCTACCAAAAGACCCAGTGCAGTGCAACAGCATACCTCTCATCTGTACATCTTTGCCATAACAACAAACTCCCACAAACTTGTACAGCTGCAGGATCTACAGGAGGCTTTACCCCTCCCAGGGGAAGGGAGTCCAGTCAGAGGCCTTTCCTTAAGGTGGCAGGCCCTTTCTCTGCTCAAAACTACAGCCACAGAGACTTATGGTCACACACAGAATCTTCACACATACTGGCTGTAGTGGACAAGACAGACTGAAGAAACCTTTCGTGATTTCCAGTTATTCCTCAGGAAGAACTGGTTGTCAGTGTTTATGCTCAGACACCCAGGACAGATGAGAGTAAGGAGTGTGTGTACACAAAAGACATACTGCACTGCACTGCACAACATGCTACATACAAGCTCATGTGTACATGTAATAGAATCTATAGAAGTTGTAATACATTACAAATGGTCCCCGAAGATGACAATGCCTGTTTTATGACCTGTCACATACAGAAAAGAAAACTCTGACTAACAGCATCAAATTATCACCCGTACTTTTGACAACTATGAGTTTTAGACCAACTAACCAGAAAACAGCAGATCATTTAAAGTAACTCTACTAAAGAGATTAAAATCGCTCCAGCCAAGCAGCATTTGTGTTTAGCTCTGTGGTAAAAATAAACCTGTTTTTGTTTCTTCAGCTGTGAGGGTATTTTTTTCCATGTGCATTATGCCATCCTAGCAACTATAATCCTGACTGTAGTGGACAAGACAGACTGAAGAAACCTTGCGTGATTTCCAGTTATTCCTCAGGAAGAACGGGTTGTCAGTGTTTATGCTCAGACACCCAGGACAGATGAGAGTAAGGAGAGTTACTTTATCAGTGTGTGACTGAAGCAGCAGTATTCACCAAACTCAACCCATTTCAATACTGCAATATCCCATGAAACATTGTTACCCTGCATATTGTTCAGGTGAGTGGGGGGTCTTGAGTCCCACCAGAGGGCCAAGGTTTTACATATATGTGAGAATTACCCAGGGTTTCCATAGGAATCCAGTCCCTCTTGTCACATAACCCTAATACACACCAAGTTACACAAATACTTTTTAATCCCTATACAAAAGGAACAGAGGAAACATTTCACAACTAGAGCAAATGTATGCTTTCCAAGAAGTCTTTCTTATCAAAAACCTCTTAACTAAAGCTATTACTGACCACTACCAATAAGGACTAGCTTAGTCCTTATTGATCAATTACTTTCATATCTAGTTATACAAAAGGCCATAATAAAGTTATGATAAAAGACCATTTTCACAAACTTCTTTTTTTTGCATGCAAGCTTAAAGTTGGCTATATATTTAAGAAGGTTTGTTCAAATATACTGTGACTGAACAGTTTCTCATGGAGGCTGATACAGAGCATTGAAGCAGGAGGGAGTACTGTGATAAAATAGTTCTACTCTCATGGGAAAGTACAGCAACAACGAAGGGACAAACATATAACTCTTGAGGCCACAACAGCAGGAATACAGATTCTGTTCTCTGTTTAGAGCAAGGTAGCAAATGTTCACAAGTCAGTCAATCACGACATATAGGACACATTCAGCCGCAAATCCAGAAAGAACAGTCTTCATGGTTTCATACAGGAGGACACTTCTACACTGCTTCTGAACTTCTGTTCAAAGAAACTGCATCTGAAATATATTCTTAGGCCGTAATCCTTTCCCATTTACTGTTAAATACATCAAATAAGCACTGCCTGGACTGTACACTTTTACTTTATCACTTCACATCAATTGTTCAGTGGTACTGTATGTCCAATTGTCTGGAGTTTGACTATTTCATTCTTTGTCTAAATGTTTAACTACATCTGTGTAGCAGACACGTTTTGTTGATATAAATGTACTATAGAACTTAACTTGACTCGAGTTGTATGTATTATCAGTTAGTTCATGTGGTGTTCATATGGTATGAAAATAGACATTTGATATAAATGTACTATAGAAATTAACTTGACTTAAGTTGTATGTATTATCAGTTAGTTCATGTGGTGTTGTCATATGGTATGAAAATAGACATTTGATGAACTGAAACTTTTTTTCCAGAATGGCATTTACATATTACAGCTAATTCTTGACATTTGCAGTTATGGCTTGTTAGCCATGTTAAGTTTCTGTAAGTGATTAACTTAGTTGAATTCTTGGCTGACAGCCAGGACATATAAATGTTCTCATATGTTCTCATGTGTGTGAAGCCAATGTTTTTAAAAAAAGGGAACCATTTAGAAGGAGGCACTTTTGTAAGCTACTGATGTTTACTGCTATTGATAATAAAAAACATTATTATTGCTGTTGTTGTTGTTATGTTATTGAAGAGCTGTTTTTGAAGGTGATCAGAGTACAGATTTACCTACATGTCTGTGGAGGAATTTATTATCCACTCATAATTTGTACTGATGAAAAATATGCAGTTTCATATTTGAAAGCATCAACAACCCACATACAGTATGTGAGCAAGAGAGACATAACATGCATTTATGATCAATTACTTAAAGACTATTTTATACTGGATTCAACCTTGGCCAAGGAAGCTGCAAGCTGAGCAAGCCAACAGAGAACACACTGATCTAGTACAGCGTTGTAGAAATTAAAAAAAGGTTCAGAACAGCAAAATGGCTCTTTTGCCTTTTCTTAAGTTATATCTTTCCTGTAAAACTAAAGCATTAGCTCCATCAGCTAGTCAACATTGCCAAACTGCCTCAGCATAATCCACAACAAAAACACTTTTCCTTTGGATATCGTGGGATTTAGCTGGACTAAGGAGTAAACTGGGATTAGAACGTACTGTTTTATATAGCAGCTATGAAAAATAACAGCTTCTCAAACACTTGGTTGTTACAAGTTATTAAGGTAATTCCAAATAAAACAAACCTAAACCAGGTCACTCATGAAATACCTCACATTCAGCTCATTCATTCATCCAGTATCTGAAAAGTGGTATGAAAAGCTCACTTTGTCAGTGAAGTCTACAGAAACCTGGAGTGGAACATGGAGCAACTGTCACTAACTGATTTCGTATGCCTTCCACTGTGCAAGACTGCAGTACATTTAGGTGCTTGACCTACATGTAAGAAAAAAAAACCTGCTACTGTTCTAATATGCTTCAGAATGTTGTCATTTGGTTTGGATTAAATGGCCAGCCAAGGAGCCAACTAATGAAACAGTCAAAGCCGATTCCAAAACCTATTCTGAGACCTAAATCTCAGTCATACTGTGTCCCCAAAGGGGCATACGATATTACACACTGCTCTCTAGAACATGTTAATGGCAGAAGTCACTCGTGGTACTATGCTTTCCAAGCCTATTTACAGTATTTGTATGCACAACTTTTTTTTCAGTGTATTTCAGTTGACTGTCATTGTCATTTTTACTTGCAATTACAGACCTGCACTGGAGAAAGGTTGAGCCACTTCATTTTTGAATCTATGCATTAATCAGAACACCAGGGGTGAGTAACGGTCAGCCAAGCCAGGAAGCAGTGGATGCCTGTAGGGCGACAGTCAGTCTTAATTGGTTTGGGGGGGTGGGGGGTGGAAGTCAGTTGTAGCATGAATGTGTCAATCACAGCACTGGCCAGACCTGATCTGTTTGCACAAAATCACAAGAAAACAGCAGAACATCTCCCTTTCTAAGTGAAGACAGACACGTAGATCTGGATCTTTTCAAATGAATTATGTCACAGAATAGCAAAAAGAAGAAGCAAAAAAATCGGAGAGTTTATAATGGACACTGATTCCTACATACACGCACTATAAAAGTGGCATAGAAATGTCTGTCAGAGAACATTTTTGTAATGTCAGCTGGTAATGAAGAGTGTGAGCCCCTGTTACTCTACTGATCTACAGATCTACAACAATACATCAAATCAGATGAGACAATAGTTACTTACTGCATAGTGGTAATAAGTCAGCAAGAAGGAAAATAAGAAATGCTGTGCCATTGCTCACCCCTACATATTATTGACCAACAATGTTCCGATCAACAGCACTGAATATAAGAATCTGCACAACTTGTATCTCCTAAAAGAGATATCTATGGCTTCGGCCCTGTTGTGAATTAAAATGAAATGGCTGTGGATCAAATGAAATAGTTCAGCCTCTGTATGCCAATTCTCCACTTTGTGCCTTCCTAACAATGACCAAAATCATTCATTGCCAAACTGAGTCGGTTTGCATTTTACATGTCACTTCTTCCCCAGAAGACAGAGAGCGAACACAAAGCAGGCACGTTTGTGGCCTCAAAGGGACATAAAGGAATGTGAGTCAAGGACAGGGGATAGAAAGCCAAATGACATTACACATGGCTTATTCAAAATGAACATCAGAAAAGATGAGGAGACGGGGGGGGGGGGGGGGGGGGGGGGGTGAACAGAAAAGAGGGGGAAGAAAGAAGGGAGCGGTCAGAGAGATGGACACAAATAGAAAATACTCATGAAGGTCTCTAGACATCAATTAGATTATTCTTTGCTACGAGGGCACGTCCTTTGTGAAAAAAGGACAACACAATTCCCCCTTGTTCTGTTCAACTCCTCTGAAACTCCCAGACTCAAACACAAACATGTGATGTACAATCAGGAACTGTTCAACCGATGATTGAACAACGCAACACTAATGAACATTTTTCGTTACAATCAAATATTTGTATTACTTTAAAAACATCTTTTAAGGAACAGCCTTCTCAGTAGCTCTGCTGTCTCACAGACATACTGTTCCCAGAGATATTTAACGGAATGTCCGCATCAGACACTTTTCTTGTAAGATAACACAAATACACTTTTTCTTATGATATTTTGTAGCAGGCACTTGTGCACAAAGCCCACAGTGCAGGATCAAATCGCAGGCTGCTGGACCAGCTGGACATTGCAAACCAAACAAGTGTCAAATTACTTTTAAAGCTGATTAAGTATTTTCCATTTGGAGAAAATTTGACCCTGGGGTAACACCACAACAAAAACTACTGTTCAATGACATTATGGAACCTGGGATAAATAGTTATCAGTTCAGACTGATGTCTGGATTTGACCAAGGTTACTTACAGAGCATCATTTTTCTAAATACTTCTATATCTATAAAGTTATCTGGAATCATGTAATTGAATGTAGTCTGGTCATACACCAGTCTTTTGTTTTGCAGATGAATGTAAGGTTATGAGGGCATGTGCTCTCAAGTAACCTATTATTTACAGGAAAAGATTACCTGCTCTATTAAATTCACTTCAAGCAGCAGATAGTATATGGGCTGCCGTTTTTCCTATCAGTAGTGACAGTGACGTCGGAGCTAATTTGACTATTCATGGAGTTCATCTGATATCAAGTTTAAGATTTGTCACAGACACAGAAAGGAAATATCAGGTGTCTCGTGATTAAGGGCACTGAGGGGACACCACCGGTGTCTGGTAGTTGCATGGACATAGTTTACTGTAAAGAAAATCCTAAATGGCCTCACACGTAACGAGCTATTTACGTCTGGATGTCTATCTCCGTACATTAAGGACATTTCACTGTAGATTAGTTTACGACCGAGTTTCCATAAATCTATTCGAACCCCGAAAAATACCACGACATATTCTATGCAGTCCTTAAAAATGAGAACCACGGATTGTAATCAATAATACAATTTCCATTACTGTTGTCACGAGGCAATCCCTTTCGAAGCTGTTCTATTCTATAGCGTACAGTTGCTTAATGCTTAGAAGAGGTGGGCAAAGACACATCACGCCTTCACATGTCGACATTAGGTCAAGACAGAGGCACATGCAGCAAGAAATGAAAGAGTCCGGTCCTCATAATCCACTCAGATATTCGGGCAAGATGTGACACCAAAAGGGTTGCGTTGTATCCTGAGCAAATTTAGCTAGGAATTAGTCAGAAAAGCTCACAAATGTTTTCGTAAATGTGATTAAAAAAAATTCACAATAGTAATACATAGGCTTACCTCTGTAGCTCACCTCTGTCCGAGACGCACTGAGGGTGCTGGTGCTATGTGGCGCGTGCACACCTTCGTTTCGTGAGCCGCATACAGATAAGGAACATCTCCTTATCTGTCAGGCTTGAGTTTACTTCATCAAATAGAAGTAGGCTATGGTTTGTGAGCTACGTTCGACGTATTGCAAAAAAAAAAAAAATAGTATGGTAACAATCGAGAGAGTTGGTAGGCTACCAATAACTGTTCAAATAACAGGTCATTAAGTAAAATACAGTTCACCCCCAGGCTAGTCCCGGGTAGAACCCTCTGACACTTTAGGCACGTAGTTAGTCTCTGTAACTCTAAATAGGAGGGCAGTTGCTTGTTTGATACAGTAGCCTACATGAGAGACCGAAGGGCGGGTAGGGTCAGAAATCCAAGTTGCACATGATGCCGATTTTTTACCGCTCGCAACCCCTCCCCACCCCCCACAAATTCTAAACTGCATGGTAAACAGAAATTGAATGAGAATTCGAGTATGTATGGGAGTCACAAACCAGACATTTGTCCAGCAAGAGGTTTTAGTGAGCCGTGGTGGTACATCCTAACGTGTTAACATGTTCGTGCATGCGTAATGCATGTGAACGGAAACTCTGCCAAACAAACAGCACAAGTGAAAGAAGCTACGTAAATCGCGGCAATGCCTGTGCCAAGTTGTCTTCTTACCTATTTTTCTTTTCCTATTTGCGTGTGGTGGTCCTAAGAGCAACGTCCAGTGGGTAAAGGATTCTGTCCGAGAGGGCATGGGGGCCTGAAAGTAGATTTAAGTTACTTAGATTTTTCCATTACGTACCACACATGCAGGGCCTGGGGGAAGCTGAAAAGGGAGCGCACACTGTGAGGTTTTCATTGACAAAGGCATAATGGTGTGTTTAAACGTTTAAAGATGCAGCGTCTCATTTTCAATTAGAAATGTTGTTTTTTTTTTTCTGGTTGTTCCAACCTTCAAGAATTTTACAGTCCTTAGAGAACTTAGAACCTCCATGTTTAAACAAAACGTAATGGGAAAGGAAATCAGGAGCGGCCAACTGGATTCCCTAAACACATCAGAGCACAATGGCATCTGCCTTCTATCAGTCGTGTCTATGACAATACTATGATAGGTCTACTACATCAGGGATTTCTCAAGGATCAAGGGCTGTTTTGCTCAGCAGGGGGTTACACAATGACTGTGCCTTAGCTTGAGGAACACTGAGCGTACAGATTAAGGATGCTGTAGTAGATGACCTAACAGTATCAACTTGAAAGCAAGAGGTTCCCTTACAGGGATCCATGCTGAACATTAATTGAGGTAGGAACCTGAGCTATGTTCTGATGTTCCCATTGCGCTCGCTCGCTCACCCTCAGTAGCCCTACTTGCTAGTCTTACTCACTGAAGACCTTCTTGTTAGACAGTTAATTAAGTCTGTTGGGAGTCCAGAGGTAGAATCGCATCCTCTCTGGATTGCAAGCTCTCTGAACTTTCAACCTAGCAAACTTGAGAGAATTAAAATCATATTCTTCTGCAAGAAACAGAAAAAAACTGGAGCTGTTTACAAGTTACAAGTCTTTTATTGTCAGATGCACAGAATGACACAGGGTCAGACTGGGCACTGAAATCCTTAGGACAAGGCACCGCACAACAACCTACCATAACATAACATAACATAGTATAACATAACATAAGTACTCTGAACATAATTTACACGTATTAAACATATAATAACCTATACATAAAAATATACAAGATAAATATACAATACAGTATGCTAAACCTATAATAACCTATACATATAATACTAACATATATACATATAATACACATATAATAAACTATGCTAACCTATTACACCTATACTAACCTACAGACAAATCCTGCAATATTTCTGATATAATATTACTGCTAGTGCAAACAGTAAGTTGAAAGTGACAGTATATGTAAGTGTAGTGCAAACAGTAATTTGAAAGTGTGTGTAAAGTGACGAGTGCGAAACTGGCGATAGTGTATCAATGTCCATTTAGCAGCCTGATGGCCCTCGGGAAGAAACTGTTCTCCAGTCTGCGGGTACGAGACCGGATGCTACGGTACCACCTGCCAGAAGGCAGCGGGGTAAAAAGTCTGAAGGCTGGATGGTAGCAGTCTTTTAGGATCCTGCCAGCTTTCCTGAGGCATCGTGTGTGGTAGGTGTCCTGCAGGGCTGGGAGCTCCCTGCCGATGATGAACTCCGCAGACCTGACCACACTACGTAGGACCTTGCGGCCCTTGGATGTGCAGCTCCCATACCACACTGTGATGCAACCAGTCAGGATGCTCTCTATTGTACATCTGTAGAAGTTGGTGAGGATGACTGAGTCCATGCCAAACTTCTTCCGTCTCCTCAGGAAGAACAGGCGCTTCCGGGCCGCTTTGACCACCTTGTCCGTGTGAGCAGACCAGGTGAGGTCATTGCTGATGTTCACCCCGAGGAACCTGAAGCAGCTGACCTTTTCCACTGCGGAACCGTTGATGTACAGGGGTGCGTGCTCCTCCACCTGACGTCTCCTATAGTCCACAATCATCTCCTTTGTCTTGCTGATGTTGAGAGAGAGGTTATTATCCTGACACCATGTAGTCAGGGTATCAACCTCCTCTCTGTAGGCTGACTTGTCATTGTCAGTAATGAGGCCCACAATGGTTGTGTCGTCAGCAAACTTAACAATGAGGTTGGAACTGTGCGTAGCTGCACAGTCATGTGTGAACAAGGAGAACAGGAGGGGGCTGAGCACACAGCCCTGGGGGGTGCCTGTGTTGGTGATTACTGTGGAGGAGGTGCTGATGGAGATCATTTCCAAACACTGTTAATGACTTAAGAATATAATAATCAAGTGCTTTGTATTATTAATTACCTTATATGAATCATGTACTTATGTAAGCAGGAACATGGCTTTTCTGTGTTTCTGCGTGTGTGTAACTTAGTTTATTAGGTGCCACTTAGTCTGCATATGTACAAGAGCATGTTTAGACCAGAGGTGATAAAAAGGGTCGAACTGTGCTTCTTCCGACCTTGCAAAACTTCCATCCCTTCCATCCTTTTCCATCCCGACGTCAGAAATCCACCACGTGGTTATCCCTGCTGAACGCTAAACTTCTGTCTATATATACCTTGTGCCATGTGTTTAATATTGCTTCACTTTCAGCCTTGTGCTGGGAGTGAGCCCGATTGCAATTGTTGTTGTTGTTGTTTGTCTAATAAATATACTTATATGCAGCTCCCGAGTCCTGAGGTAACTAGGGTGAATTTTCACCTAACAGGTGCGGTCACCGATTCTCAACACCTGTGGTCCACTCAACCTCAATGTGGCCCTTAATTACAAGGATTTCACCTATGTGAAAGGTAACCATCGTGTACATCGGGTTGCATGTTGGCATTATTGAACTCAGGTTACAGTTTATTGTGCCATATGGATCTGCACATTGAAATTGTATGTGGAATACTATGATGACATTTCATTTTGGAAAGGGACTGGGATTCAACAGCACTTATAATATTCCCCTGGAAAATTGCTTCTAGCCAAAGAATGGCCAGAGAGCGAATAAGCTGTGTGTGTGTGTGTGTGTGTGTGTGTGTGTGTATCAGCAGATGGTTGGCTGGCCGGGGCTCCTCCCTGACTGAGCATCTTCAGATGGAGAGGAGATATAGAGACAGTGAGAGAGAGTGTGTGTGTGTGTGTGTGTGTGTGTGTGTGTGTGTGTGTGTGTGTGTGTGTGTGTGTGTGTGTGTGTGTGTATGCATTCTCGTGGCACAAGCAGATGGGGCAAGACGTGTTTAATATGCACACGATGCGGCACAGGCCAGAGTGGCACGGAAAGGCCAAGTCATTGCTATTCAAGGATGTTCCCTTCAAACAACGGACAGGCATCTTTGTTCAGTGTGTCTGCACTGGCAGTAGGGGAACTGAGCCTGACCTTTAGCAAGACTGTGGAGGTGAGCTGGAGCCAGGCAGACACACACACCAACCACCTTGAGTGTCAGTGGCAGGTATTAAAATCATGTTTCTGAGACTATGATGAGGGACTGTCTGTTACAGTGAGGGCAGATGGGATTGATGATTTCTCTGGGAGGCACCAGGGATGCACACAAGTGCAAAGATGGCGGCACGCCTGGGGTCACCTCAGCAACAGCACCACCAACTGTAGAGCAGGACAAACTGCTGGGCAGAAGTCTCATGGAAATAGCCACTCGCCAAACAAATACAAAAAGGAAATGCCCAAACAGATGTCCACTTACTGATCGACTCACAGCAGGTGCAGATCTTCTTCTTCTCAGGGGGTTCTGAGAAGAAGGGCGCTTCGAGGGGGCGTCCTTATGCAAGCACGCTTGGGTGGTGCTCTCTTTACAAGCAACCCCAGGAAATGTATGCAATTCTATTTAAAGACACTGGTAAGACAGAGGAACAATGATGTTTCAAAGTACTTTATTTGTTTGTCTTTACAGATGTATCCAGCAGGTTTTCAGGTTCATAGAGAAAGACTAGTGTGAGAATGGGCTTTGAAAGCAAGGAGTCCACTGAGGAAACCATTTTGACTTTTTTTTTTTTTAAAGGGAACATTTCCAGACAATTGCTTGAGTAGAACATCATGTACAGTAGACAGCCTTCAACACTGGGTTGTGAATGTAACACATATTCAGTTGTAGTTGGCATGTAACCTTTCCTTTAAGAATGTATTACGTTTTTTCTCTCTTTATTTTCCCCATGATGAGTTGGCATTTACCTGGGTTTGGGTTTGTCTTCTCGCATCTACATGGCATCTAAAAATGGAGGATGCCACAAGCACAGTCCCTCTGATCTTCCCCCCTAATGAAAGCCTGGGGTGGATCAGGCCCAGAGTGGCCAACAGAGCCCTTTCTCACCTGATATATAGGAATAGTAGAGGGTTTCCACATACTTTAGCAACAACAGAACTTCTACAGTATTCATTGTATTGAAGGTGGACGTGTTGCTTCCTGTCTTCAATTACGGTCGTCACATGTTCAAGCTTCAGCCGTTGTGGGCAGCGCACGAACAAACAGAGTTTTGGTGTTCAGGCTCTTCAGAGGACATTGATCTGTGAGCTCTGAAAGAAAATACATTAGAAGTGAATGAAGCACCAAAACAACATGGGCCAAATACAAGTAAGACATCTGTGAGGGCATTGTGAGACCATAGCAGACTTTTTATTTTCTTCTTTGTTTTGCAGATGGGAAATTAAATGAGAGCCTGTCTATCCGTGAAACAAAGCTAAGTGTCTCTCACAGGTCTGACGGGAAGAAGCGACTTACTTAGCGACCTACTTTTACTCCCACTCTTACCAGCCACATAAATGTGTTAAATAAATGTGCAGCCAAACACCACATTTGTCATAGGCTTTAGTAGACCTCTGATACAACGGCTCAGGTGACGGGATCCAAGTAATGGGTATACAAAATGCACTGTAATATTGTCTAGTCTGAGAGTAACATGAATGACACTAAACTGGATTAACCATCACACTCAACAGACAGAAATTAGACACATCTAAAACAAGTAGAGGGGGATGAGAGGAAAATAATTGTATTGCATGGATCAAATGTTCTTTAGAACCATCAGCCCACTTAAAGTAACTGTCAAACTGTCACCTTAAAACCTTCAAAGACTTAAGAACTTTTTATGAGACTGTCTACAGTTTTATAGTATAAATTATTAAGTCAGCCAGATGCCAGTTCCAAACAAATAGACAATGAAATATCTGATGATCAGGTTAGCTCCTGACTGACTGAATAATTAGCCAGCATACTTCAGAGATGCACCACAGATACAAGATATAAGCACTATTTCCCCACAGACCAGGAACATGCCCTGTTTTTTTTTGGACAGATGTAAAATAGACCCACGTTTCTGACTCTGACTCAAACAATTCTGATAAATAAGTCAAGAAGTTGCGATTTGTTTATAATACAATACACACCAAATATCTTGGTCTATGGTCTATGATCTAGGGGTTTTGCTTATTGCCTGTATCCTACATGTTTATTGAATAAGGTCACGCTAGAGCAACAATAAAGAACAGAAAAAGAAATAATATCTGAAGAGCCCACTGAATAATGGTCAACCTCGTCTTTTTTTTTATTATACTTCAGAATAAGGTCATCATTGCAGGTCTTGAAGCACCTGCTACATGCTGCTGCTGAAGTGATGTGAGAAAGAGGTTAAGAGGCTCTCTGAACTCAGCTTGGGCCATTGAGGAGGATTTATGGCCGTGTGATGACCTTGGCCATCACACATCCAAGTGAAGGATCATCCGTGGAGGTCATTGGAGAAATTCTCCAGCAAGAAGGAACTGAAATTCCACTATCTCCCTGATCTCTACAGAAACGTGGTAAAAACACGAGGGTACCTTCTCGTAAAAAAAAAAAACCCCACTCCGTACCTTGTGTAAGTTCCTCGTCCAGGTAGAGCTTGAGTCTTCGGCTGCGGAGGCCAAACACCTTGCCAGTCTCTGTGAGGAGACTGCTGTGTGTCAGGCCATTCTGACCCACTGGGTTGAACAGCAGCAGTGTCCCCACGTCCCCACTTTGGCATTCTACCGCACAGGAAGGGGAGGGAAAGAGTCAGTGCGTGAGCAGCCAGCCAACCAATCAGCACCTTCTCCTACGTGGGACGTGTATTCCAGTAAAGTCCATGCCTATGGCTCATTACACAGTGCTACTCCTAAGCCTAGGACAGTGTACATACATGTACAGGTCAAAGTTGCAATAACACTTAAGTGTCCATAACCATCACAATCTATGATGAACAATAGCTTAATTCAGAGATAGTCAGACATTTTTGGAGTTCTCTCTCTCTCTCTGTCTCTCACACACACAACTCCGCTGGAAACAGATGGAAGCTAGCTTTCTGGAAGAGGCACACACACACACACACACACACACACACACACACACACACACACACACACACACACACACACACACACACACACACACACACACACACACACACACACACACACACACACACACACAGAGTAAGTGAAATTGAGTGAGAGGTGAGAGAATGAGCAGAAGGCCTCACCTGCGGGCTGTGCGTTGACCAGCTGGAGGTTGACATAGGGACAGAGCAGGGTGTTGGAGCCGGGGGCCTCACTGGAGAGCCCATTGGCAGACACACACAGAGTCTTCCCACTCAGGGCGAAGAGGTCACTCTTCTCAGTCAGCTCTGGAGGAGAACATCAGAGCACACACACTAGGTTACACATGAGGAGAACATCACAGCACACACACTAGGTTACATATGAGGAGAACATGACAGCACACACACACACTGGGTTACATATGAGGAGAACATCACAGCACACACACACACTGGGTTACATATGAGGAGAACATCACAGCACACACACACACTGGGTTACATATGAGGAGAACATCACAGCACACACACTAGGGTACATATGAGGACACCGTTAGATAGTCTGTTTAATGCTTAGAGAATGTACAGGGTCCGACATTTAGCAAGCACCAAATGGACAAATGTGTACACATGTATCCACTTCTAATATATATCTGAATCACAGAATGATCCCATTCAGCACAAAATTACAATTCATCTCATACATGAACACCAATCACAGAGGGCGTTCACATGATACAATGTACAATGATACACCACATACTTTATAACTCTAATCAATGACTGGGTTAATGTGCATTCATCACATTCAACAACTCCGTTTCATCCCTTAGCTGCGCTTGAATCCTCTCTGATATATTAGTGCCGTTTGTGTCCGTAGTGTGTGTGTCTGATGTATCTGGTGTCGGAGCTTAAAGTATCCCAGTGTTGAGAATGAAACCGCTAGCTTAGAGGTAGGAGAGCTTTTGCTGTCTGTGAGGATTCAGTCAGCTTCTTTAGCTCCACACAAGCAATACCCTTTATGATACTCATTTATATACATTTCAACTCTGTAAAATTGTATAACTTAAGAGTGTTTTGAGACTGACATATACAGTTAGCAGAAAGACAAGGGATGTGTGTTGAATGAATGCACTGTAACTACATGTCCACAAACGCCGACACCCCTGTCCTTCCTGAGCAACTCGGGTTATGAAGGGTCCATTTTTGGACAGCAGAAGAATAACTGGCTAGAGATGGGGAACCATCTGAAAAAAATCTCCTCTCTTACATTCTCTCCCCCCTCCCTCCCTCCCTCCCTCTCTCCTGTGGCACATTGCTCTCTCTCTCTCTCTCTCTCAGCAGCAGGCAGAGCTGCAGTGGCCCCTATAAAACAGACCGTAGAGGCTGCAGTGGCCTCCTATAAAACAGACCGTAGAGGCTAATGAGGCAGTGGCTCCTATAAAACAGACCGTAGAGGCTGCAGTGGCTCCTATAAAACAGACCGTAGAGGCTGAGCTGCAGTGGCTCCTATAAAACAGGCCGTAGAGGCTGAGCTGCAGTGGCTCCTATAAAACAGGCCGTAGAGGCTGAGCTGCAGTGGGCTCCTATAAAACAGGCCGTAGAGGCTGCAGTGGCCCCTATAAAACAGGCCGTAGAGGCTGAAGAGGGGGGGGCCCCTATAAAACAGACCGTAGAGGCTGCAGGGGCCCCTATAAAACAGGCCGTAGAGGCTGCAGTGGCCCCTATAAAACAGACCGTAGAGGCTGAAGAGGGTGGGGCTGGAGGTGAGGAAAGAGAATTGTACAGCACCTGCACCAGCACACAGATGGGTCTCTACTCTTTTTAGACAGACACTGCAAGGAAGGGCCATTTTTTATCACGCACTGTTGAGTTGACATAGTGATTTCCCCCATTGACCGGACCTGCAGAAAATTCACCCCTCCAGCTTAAAAAAAACTAGACTCAATTTAAAAGACAACGCAGAAGTCAATTTGACCACAGCTACTACTGAACAGATTTCAAAACTTCTGTATACTCAGAAACACAAACATTGGCATTTCTTCTGAAGACATACAGCGACACCAACATCAAAGGGAGGGTATCCTTTGGGCACATGAATCATTTCAGTGAAGCTCAAAACAACCAATTAAGGTACCACAGAAAAGGCTTCAAATGCAACGGAAAATAGAATACATTTCATTTCAGATCAGACTGGAACTGTGAAGTGGGAATGTGATGTGAAAATAGAATACATTTCATTTCAGACCAGACTGGAACAGACCAGACTGGAATGTGATGAAGTATAAACACACACCACGATGTGTATACAATACACATACACAACAGATATATAACATATAGTCAGTTAACCCTCATCCAACCAGAGAGTTAAGAGCTCGTGTCAGTCATAAGTGTTTGTGGTACTTTTGTTTGTGGTAAAAGTACATAACTTTGTACACTGAAAGTGTCTGGACTCTGGCTTACCGGTTTTCCCATTGAAAAGCGCAAATGAGGAGTTCTGCTGCCCAAAGACGCTCTGACACACCACCTTCAGCTTTTCCACATCCAGCTTGTTGTCTCCTTTAGGATTCTCCAGAAGCACCACGCCCTCTAGATGAGACCAGATCAAAACAGTCTATTGGACAAGGATTTGTCTTTTGATCTGTCACAATGGTTCAAAAACCTGCTTAATACGTCTACATGGGCATTGTTCACAGTACAAATGGATCAAAAACAATACTGCACACCTGCAATACATTGTATGCATAAGAGGCCAAGGTAATTGAAGGTATAATAAAGAATAAACAACTACAACAGTGATTGCAGAAACACTTTAAACTATAAAACACTGTCAGCGATCAGTCCACAGTACCCTGCTCCTTGTTGCCGAGGTGGAGTTTGAGGTTGACGTAGGCACAGGCAGGGCCATTTAGGGCCTCTCTGGTCCCCGCAGCTCCCTTCACAATGGTCAGCTCCAGGTCCGAGCCCTTCAGCTATATAGGACATGAACCACAGCCAACAATTAGAGAGCAAAGAGGCTGTTCTTCGCTCACTATTAGTGACTTAGGTGGATTGCACTGTTGCCAATTTGGCATATTCTCCATTCTCCCACTATATCTATAGCAAGACAAAAAAGTGACCTCACGACAAAACTTTTTTTTTTTAAATTAAAAATCACTCTTACCAGTAAAGCATAATAACATGTTTGCCAATAAAGGTTCTTCCTCTTAGCTGTATGTCATTCAGTACACACAGGATATATAGAGGTGGAAGGCCATTGGCCCCATTTACTTCAGACAGCAAGTGTATTAACATTGATCATCTTCACTAAAAAATTGATCATTTTTGAGGTGAAATGTCAGTCTGTTAAGTATTACTACCGGTATTAATTATTAATATTACTATTGCTATATTACTATTGCTATGAACATGTTATCCTCTGTGCAGGCAGGGCCTGAGCTTTACCTGAGTTCTCTCCTGCACGATGACACTGGCGGTCTTGAGGACGGGGTAGGGCTTTAATGGAGCCTTGGTTGTGGCCAGGATGAAGTCTGTGTGTGCCTGGATCACTTGGTCCAGATACTCTCCTGCAGGCTGGCAGCTGTAGTACACTGTAATTTCATCTGAGGGGACCAGGTGGCCCTAGTTCAAAACAACCAATGAAATGGATTCAATCAGAATTAATATATTACGCAAGAACCAACTTGTGCGTGTGCTTTACACTTTTTTCTTTTTTGGGGGGGGGGGAATACTGCACTGAACATGGCTGGTTAGACACCAATCATTTTGTTTACATATTTCTGTGTTTTTTTGTTTTCATAGTAGTTGCGAAAGCAAGTCATTCTGCAGAGACCTAAATCCATTCTTAATTGCTCTCTAATAGAAAGACCATGTGGTCCGTGTGCTGATCAGGTAGCTGGTGCTGGATCGAGAGTGGATTTAAAAACACATCCAAGGCAGGTTTGGCAGGATGTCACTTATCCATCTCATCATTATTGCTTCCTGCTTTCTTCCTCTAGGCTCCTCCAACGTTTTGAAACCCCCTCGTTTCTCTTTCTCTGCATATTTTAGAGACGGTGTTATTGCTCTGGCTGCCAGGCTATTAAAACCACCCTAACCAATTAAAACACATTGATTTATCCTTAATCTACTGGGCCAGCAGTCACAGTCTGGTTCAAGGGCAAAGAGAAACACACACACACACACACACACACACACACACACACACACACACACACACACACACACACACACACACACACACACATATGTAACTTGGCTCAATTAGTGTAGAAATCGTTGTACTGCCTTTCTGCCCACTCCACGTAGCACTTCCCCTCCAAACCCAGGCCAAGTGCAATCCCCTACCCCCCCAAGGGTTAACCCCATTCCTCACCTTTCCAGGTTGATCTGGGGCCCCTCAGGAGTCAATGCCCCCTGGTTACCTGCCCTGGACTCATCACAGGATATGTTTGGAAAAAAAATAAACCTAATTCCCTGCTATGGAAAAATTCCGGCAGATTTGAGCTTTTCAATAACAACAGGAATTTGCGCCTGGCAGGCAGCCAATGGTGCCCATGTTCGCTCCCTTCTTCAGCAACACAGTCCCCAGCAACAGCTCTGGGACTGAACAATGTTTGTTTATTAAGAGCACGAAAGGGAAGGAAATCTCCAATGCTTCTCATGACTTCAAAAGCCGTGTTATTTCTTCAAGTGGGCTTTCATGATTCATGCTTTGAGTTGTTTTTCCTCCCTCCATTTGAGTAATTTACTTAAAGACTGGGATTTTCAGACTGAGCAAACCAGAAAAATAGTACAACAAAGTATTACCTTGAAACTTTATCTCCAATTCAATCAGTGCCAGACATAATTTAAAGGGCATGTTCTTTCATTTCATTTCACATCATATAAATTATAATAATAATGTTAAATGAAAGTTATTATTATTGTCGTTGTGGTAAAGTGGTTGTTGAATTTCTAAGATTGTAGAGTAACATACTCTTTCAGACCAGGGGGGTATTCCAAGTACGTGGTTTGGTGAGTACCCCGGATAAGTTAACTCCTAGTAAGTAGTAAACCTCCTAAAAAGGGATCCCTATGGCTTTGTTTTATTAGGAGAATGAAGCCATAGGGCTCTTCTATTAGGAGGTTTACCACTTACTCGGAGTTAACTTATCCGGGTTCGTCACTAAACCACGTACTTGGAATACCCCCCCTGGTAATGGAAGAAAACAACAACACACTAATTCATGCAAATGTTTCTTTCCCCTTAGTTTCCTTGCTTTATATATTGCTTCGGAGCAGATGACGATCAATTCTTTCTTTGAACTGTGGAATTTAGCCAATAGGAGTAAAACATTCAATAGTCGCTATTGATATATTTGCCATCATTAAAAAGCGGCAGCTGCTCACCTTTTTGCGTAATTTTTGGATGCGGTTGATCACCTCGCGGGCAACACCCTCATCCACCATGGACTGGTCTGGTGTAACGTCAAGCAGCACCAGCACCTAAAGGGACATATATATATGCACACAATCAGACAAAAAGTTATTTTCAAATATATGGGCCATCCTTAGCGATGGTGGGCATCTTCTACTTTACATGTTCTACTTCACTAGGTTTCTTAACAACCTCTTAAGAAGTCTTAACCGTTGCACCTTCAATGGCACATGTGATGGTTCTGATTAGATTGGGCCCATGCATTATGTAGTACCTTAACCCAAGAGCTGCTAGAATGGTTTGAGAAACACTGATTAGGAGGGATCTCCTAGAATGGTTTGAGAAACACTGATTAGGAGGGATCTCCTAGAATGGTTTGAAAAAACACTGATTAGGAGGGATCTCCTAGAATTTCAGGCTTCCATTTCAGTCAAAATGATTAAACATCCCAGCCACATTTCAACCTGATCAACATTCAAATAGAGTAAACCTGCGTGATTGGACTGGAGACCATGTCTATGCCATTTCTGAAATGGATTACTGTGATTAGAGTTTTCCATTAAGGACAAGCTGTGTGCTCCTGATGATAGGGTGGTGCTCTGGAGCCTGGACTGGGACAAGCCAAGAGCAGAACAACATGATGAATCTCCTCACTACCCTACCTGTAAACTGCAATGCGGATTAACGCACAGAATTTCTTCTGACAAATTAAGCACATGAATGACTAAGCATGAACCGAAATACATTTCATTCTACTATTGTGTTGAGTAAGAGCAATGGCTGGCTGCTAGAGGCTACACCCTATAGTGAGGGTGACGTTCAGCCAACCAACCCTTGCTGTGGTGGGTGTGAGTGGTTGTCATGGCCAGTACCTGAGCATCTGAGTGGGCCTCATACTGAGTTGCTGAGTCAGACGTCTGATCAAAGGTGTACATCAAACGCAGATCCTCTTCGTGGAGCTCATGTCCATCCACAATGATGGAGCCTGAGAAAGCACCGGCATTTAATATGAGCTGTACAAAACACTATCACATTTACATTTACATTTAGCAGACGCTTTTATCCAAAGCGACTTACATATGTATACACATTTTTTTTTTTTACATTTACACTGATGGCACACTGCACATCAGGAGCAATTAGGGGTTCAGTGCCTTGCTCAAGGACAACCTTCTGATTACTAAACGACTTCTTTACCTCCTGCGCCACTGCCGCCGCTACCACTGGAGATAGTTGGTTAGAAAGCATGATTTATGGTGTCTCGAGTACTGCTCATGCAGTTTGTTTCTTCCTAAAACAAAGCCTTATCTGATGTTCCAAAGATTTATTGTGATAATTCTATGTAAAAAGCCATGAAACGCATGGAAAATGACCACGTCAGGTGGAACTACGACTAATCGAGCCTTAAATCCCTGATTTCCACACTTTCTGCTTCTCTTCTTCTTCTTCTCCCCCTGGGGCATCTGGGGGAGGCAGTTTGAGCTCACAGGTAAGAGCTCCCGCGTATTAAAAGCTCCCGCTCCCACCTCTTATGAGGAACTGGTTGTAGTTAGCTGGTTAGATGATGAGAGAGCCTCCTACACAGAGGTGCTGAAGGGGGAAGGTGAAGGGGGGGGGGGGGGAAGGGCAACATCGAAAGTCTGGATGGCCAGATTCCCACACGTTTCAACCCTGGAGCTTTGCCCTTTGCTCATCTAGGATTAAATATGAAGTCAGAGCTGGACTTAGCACTCAGCACCTCCAGTTATGTTGAAAAGCAAGCGAATGAGCTCCATCAAAGGGCTGAGGCTGATGGACATTCTCTCTCTAGATGATGTTTTTCTCCACACCAGAAACACTACAGTGTCAACACATGAAGCAGAATCATTTACAAGTCACGATGACTTCAATTCTCACAGGCTCAATGCAGCAACACTTCTACATTCAAGTCTGAATTACTGCTTTTTTCTATTTTCATTCAACAGAGAGAATGAAAGGTCCTCTTTCCTGTCTTCAAGAGCAGGAACGCCCAGTCATGGAAGGTGGCCTAGGTGTCTCGCCACAAACGCCTTGCTCTGCGGTGATGCTTGGCATAGATGGCAGACAGGGCATAGATGGCAGACAGGGCATAGAGGGCATGCAGCGGGGCACGGTGCTCACCAGTCTTCTGGAACGCCTCCAGCTGCTCACTCTTCAGCTCCTTGATGGAGGCCGTGATGGACTTGAAGGCTCCCTTCAGGCGCTTGCCCAGCACCATGTGATCAGGCTCCGCCCTCAGCCGGATGCCGTACTTGTCTTTGTCAGTGGACAGCGTGAGCTGGCGGACGTTCAGCTCCTGGAAAGGATGAGGGGAAAGACATACATCGTATTTACATTTATTCAGACACTTTTATCCAAAGTACGGCACAGGTATATATTCTCATCAGTATGCCTGGTCCATTACAGACCACTGCACCTTGCTTTACCAGTTAGGGTGAGCTACTGGATCACTAGAGAGGACACGTGGAAAAGAGTAAAGCGCTAAATAAATCAAAAGGACCAGTAGGCCTAAGGCATAATACTCATTCCACAAAACAGCAAGAAGTCAAAAACCAAAGGCTAAAAGGAAAGGCAAGGTGCCACCAGAACCTGGCCACTGTCCTAGAAAAGAAATTGATGACAATGACCAAAAGGACCTCTACAACAGTCTCGACAAATGCCTTGGGCTGCTTAAAGGAGAGGGGAGAAAACAAGTGGATCTTTACATTCAAATGTAGGGCGCTTAAGGTATAAATGAGTAAACGCACAGAATATATGATATGCTGATACCAATATCTAATATTACAAATAAAGGTTTCTGGGAAAGTAAAACAGTTAAGGACAGCTCAACTATTAGATGCATGCCCAAGACTTTGTACTCCAAAACATCTATTACAGTAGCCTCTTGTCTGTAAATGGGATCATCTCAGGTCACCCATGCCAACGACCTGTGTCAAAACCAGGGTCAGACCTATGTTTTCAACATGGCTCATTGGTCTGGTGGGGTCGATGTGGGTCACCGGCTCGAGAGGTGCGAACCAAGATGCATCAAACAGCCCTTAATGAATGCAGTCAATGGAGCGGAGTGGCTCAACTGTTACATTTGGTTATTTTGTCATATTATTTGTTTATAACAACACACAACATTCCTTCTGGGAAATACAATAAAGAATACAATATCTTATTCCATTAATCATGTCCGCAGAATAACAAAAAGTGAAATAAATAAAGCAGTGGTCTGTTGGTGAACACCATAATAACACTGCACTACCAACAGCGGTTTACTATTTTATGCTTCCAAAGAGGCTTGGAAACATAAAATCCTCAAACTACACTTAGAAAGCAGTGAGAGCTTTGACGGTCATGTAGAAACTAAACGGTCAGAGAAACTGTGTTATCCACATCGTTTCATCTACTTATAACAACCAATCAACTGTGACCCATGTATTACTCTTAATATCTCCCACCTGCAATATAATATCAGTAAGTAGCTTGGTCAAAATAGTGTTCGAGAAGAGTCAACAACAGCCTTAAAATCACATGAAATTACACACAAGGTACCTTCTTCTCCCAGTGCAGTCTGGTCTGGTCAAACAGAAGTTAATCGAAAGGCAAGGTCCAGGTCTCCACTGCTGTGACCCCATCTACTTTACTTTCTTAATCCATCACCCGTGTCAGAGCCATCGGAGTAAAACATTGTGACTAATAAGCCCACCTTACGATGGGAGTCAGAGTGAGGAAAGGCAGAGAGCAATTTCAGACCCCTATCTCACTCACCCATCAATTTAGCACTTTTAGCTCTAGCCGTCTCTGGAGGAATTAAATATAAAACAACACATATCTAAACATACATTGCCTTAAACGGCTGGGGAAATCTCTTCTTGTTGTCCTCAGGTTAACCCAGTTCTGCACTGCTTGGCTGGCTACAGCTAACAGAATGCCCTGTCTGTGCACTGGCGAAAAGCTAACAGAATGTCCTGTCTGTGCAGTGGCGAAAAGCTAAACAGAATGCCCTGTCTGTGCAGTGGCGAAAAGCTAAACAGAATGCCCTGTCTGTGCACTGGCGAAAAGCTCCTGCTTCTGGGTTGTAATTGCAGATATCAGGTGATTTGTTTTTAAATTAAAGGTAAAACTTGGCTAGCAATGTACTGGGTGAACACTGTGGTTCAAACAAATGTGTGCAATATAGTTAACGGTTTAAAATCAGTTCCGGTCTGTAAACGTCAATATTATGCAGTACAATATCATAATTTGCCCTGGTATTTGTGATGTACAGTATGAAAGCATAATTGCAGGGAGTGCCGTAGCAGGCGTTCTGAGGGGGAGACATGTTTGGTGGCCGATCGATCCCTGGTGCAGCAGCGTGACGTTGCAGAGCCCCCTCTCAGCCTTGCCACAAAATGGTCCGTGACAGACACAGCAAAGAGGAGGCTAAATTTAGGTGTGCACCAGGGCCTTCCCATCAATCAGGCTGCCCTGACAGAGAGGTGAGGGTGAAGGACAGGCTGAAGCACCAGACGCAGTGGTGTCCTCTACCAGCGCCATGTACCTTTGTACTGCCATGACATCGTCCATGTGCTGTTAAGGAGGTGCTCTCCCAGAGCAGAATTCAAATGTTGTAAACAGAACTGCTAAAATGACCCGGGAAACAACCGACAATCCCAGATATTGCTGAGCAATGTTTTGAACTGAATCCAAAAATGAAATGGTCACATTAAACATTAATAACGGCGCATTTTAGACTATTACTTGAGACAGCCTGCATCCCATTTTACATCACAAACATGAACTGATGTGTATTAATATACCATTAGTATAATTCACATGCTCTTTGCAATGAAACAGAGATGGGCTTCTACACTGCTCGCAACGCATGGAACTGACAAGTTAAGATACTGACCTACGAAAATGTACTGACCTACGAAAATGCATTTATGTTCTGAATAATGAACAAGACTGTTCTTAACGCAATAATTAAGAGGGCATCGAAGTTTTGAATTTCAACTTGAAGAGGGATTTCAAGTTTGTACAATGCATTTCTCTACCTCTACTGGCTATTTTTACAAGAAGAAAAAAGAGGATACAAATATTTACATATGGGAGCCATGGCCAGCAAGGTTAAGGGTCGAACTTTCAATTTCCCATGTAATAAAAAGAGGCTGATAAGGTCGAGTTGCACTGACAGAGATAAAGTTGTTTATGTCCCAAGGTGCTTGCCACAGCAAGATTATAATGGAGTGGAATTACTGTAACTTAAATTCATCAAAGCTGTCCTTGGCTTCCTATAACACAGAGGTTCTATCAAAAGTCTCCTAAATTATCATGTCTTCCGAAATATAGTTTCCATCTATAGCATAAAACAATTGGGCAACTTGGACAGATGTGTCATGATAAAAGCATACGTACATGATAATGTCAGGCCCACATGCCTTAAACCGTCACCATCCGTCCAACACCAAACTCAAACTCATTTTCAGTTCCAAAAATGAAATCATAAAATGAGGTCTTCAGACATTTTCAAATGTGGTTCTCCCTCAACAAATCAAGGCTGCCCGTAGTCCATACATATTGGCTGTCTGCATAGTAGCTGATACATCTACTGGTCTTATAGCAAATTAATGTTACATTACTACTGACACATTCTTGCTTACACAGACCTCGTCATTGGAGATAACCCAGACTCCAGGAACACAGAGAGTTTAAAAAGTTGACAAGAAGACAGCAGAAAGAAGGAAAGTGAAGTGAACGAGAGTAGACCAACCAAGTGATATAACCAAGGGGGACAAGACAGTGAGAGTGGAAGTGGAGTGGAGGAAGATGGTGGATTAAAGAGAAAAGATCAGGACCGTAAAGACAGTTCCAGACAGACAGAGAGACAGAGAGACAGACAGACAGACCCACCTCCAGAATGTACTTCTGCAGGGACGTGATATCTTGCAGGGCTTCAGGGTCCTGATGGATCACCACCACCTCCTTCAGGGGATACTAGAAACACAACCCAAAACACACACTCATCAACATTTAGAAGGCAGCCGAGAGCCGTTCGTATGTGTGTGTGTGTGTGTGTGTGTGTGTGTGTGTATGTGTGTGTGTGTGTGTGTTTTTCATCTCTATTTGTATGACACCTTATATAAATACTCTCTACCAACAAGCAGGTTGCAAAAGGAGAAAGGCACCCAACATGGCAGTGTGACTCAGTCCAACGTGGGATAAAAATGAAAGATTCATGGCCAAATAGAAGAAGCATAAATAAATAAATGTGTGCCAGATGTTTGGGAGAAATAATATGACATAGTGGGCCCGGACGCCTCCCTCTCCTGACAGCTTCGCAGAGAGAACAGCATATTCCTGTACATTTTTTCAAGACAGGCGTTTTTATGAGATGCTTCAAAGCAAAAAAAAAGATGGCGGCAGCAGCAGCCGAACCTTCACGGGCATGGTCCTCCTATCCCGGATGACACGGCCCAGCTCAATGACAGACTGCATCTGGGACACGGCGCTCTCGATGCGCTTGTCAATCAATGACTCCCTGCATTAGAGGGACAGGCAGTGAGATAGAAAGTGGAAAGTGGGGGGCAGGGAGAAGGTTATTCAGACAGCAGAGGAAGAGTACTTCACACATTAGACAGTTAGACACCATAGAGTTGAGTTGGTGGGTCATCTGTACTTCACACATTAGACAGTTAGACACCATAGAGTTGAGTTGGTGGGTCATCTGTACTTCACACATTAGACAGTTTGACACCATAGAGTTGAGTTGGTGGGTCATCTTTCAACTTACCACCACCAAAAAAAGGCTGCTGTTAACTTACGGCAACCTAGGAAACAGCACGATATTTTTACATGACCCATTTCTGCTCTTTTATGCAGAGTGCCCCCCCCCCCCCCCCCCTCCCTTTCCATTTCATTTGTCCTGTATGAGCAGATGTACAATACATGAGCTCTTCACTTTCAACTGCACAAGTGGGACTGAAGAAATCAGATCAATTCAAAACGTCAGTAAATGTCCCACTGACACAGCCAAAATACATCAATTACTTTAAATGGACTGCATCTTGGTCAGAGACACGACAGAGATACATTACTGTTAATTAAGACTCCATTCTACCCAAAGGTCATCAGGGACGACGGCAACACACAATGTGCCGTGAGATGATGAACGCGCTGTGGGGTCAGGGTGCCCAAACAGGCGGCCATGGTAGCGGAGGACGTTTAGGGGCAAAGTGAATGTCTCTCTGGAACAGCACACTAACCAGATGGGATGTACACAACAGAGGGACACAGGAGGACAACTCACATCAAATGAGTCCAACACAATATAGATTCTATATGAATGCAAGCTGTGCGGTCTCAAGTTCTGACATAACTACTACTACTACTACTACTACTATTACTACTATTACTACTACTACTGAAACATACGCTTTTCTTTCATCTTTTGTAAAAACTCTTTACAAAATCTTTCAGAAACATTTAATCCTCTTTAAGGTGAAATCAAAATTCAGTATTCAATATTCAGTCATATTTAATGTGTTTTTTTTTTTTTTTTCATTCCAAGGACAGAAGAGGAAATGGTCTGTCCAACTCCATTGTCCCAGTGAGAATTAGTGGCTAACGTGGACATGATAAACCCTTCTCAGGTTTCTGTTTCAGTCATTCACGAGGATATATGTCAACAGCACGCCACGGTAAGCCCTAGAGATATCAACTTAAATAGCTGAAATGCCATTCATAGCATACACATTGCACTGAATTGGCTATCCTATGTGCTTAACATATCATATTAATATGCACCACATGGCATTGTGCAATGACCTCATGGGCCAGGGACTGCAATTAGTAAATGGGAAGGCTAGATTTGTGTTTTACATAATGCCTCTGCTCAACCTGTGGGCTCATACCATGTTCTGAGTAAACCCACATGTTCTCCTGGGTCACGACCTCTCTCTGACCCCGGTTACTTCAGATTTCTTTCCCAGACAATCCTTAAATCATCCTTCACTGTGCCTCAAGCGGGATTTTTCAGTGAGACCCGGTCCCATTTTGTGTACTGCACCGAGCAGCACCGAGGGGGGGAGCTGTTTGATATGGGTTCCCATCCCAGGATTGACACGGGGGAGAGCTGTTTGATATGGGTTCTCATCCCAGGATTGACAGGGGGGGGAGCTGTTTGATATGGGTTCTCATCCCAGGATTGACAGGGGGGAGAGCTGTTTGATACGGGTTCTCATCCCAGGATTGACAGGGGGAGAGCTGTTTGATATGGGTTCTCATCCCAGGATTGACAGGGGGAGAGCTGCTTGATATGGGTTCCCCTCCCAGGATTGACAGGGGGAGAGCTGTTTGATATGGGTTCTCATCCCAGGATTGATGACAGGGGGAGAGCTGTTTGATACGGGTTCTCATCCCAGGATTGACAGGGGGGAGAGCTGTTTGATACGGGTTCTCATCCCAGGATTGATGACAGGGGAGAGCTGTTTGATACGGGTTCTCATCCCAGGATTGACAGGGGGAGGGCTGTTTGATACGGGTTCTCATCCCAGGATTGACAGGGGGAGGGCTGTTTGATATGGGTTCTCATTCCAGGATTGACACGGGGGAGAGCTGTTTGATATGGGTTCTCATCCCAGGATTGACAGCCTCAGCACTGCTGCGTTCTGGCGGCTCACTGCTCTCTAATGAACTCTGTTCTAGCTCGCCAGTTTTGCCGTTACATCCACCACAATGCAAATATGAGTGGCACTTCTCATTAGGCAGCCTAGATGGACGGAGATGCGTCACTCACGGTAATGCCCGAGTCTGTTTACCCGAGGAGCAAAACAATCAAATTAAAATGCCGGAGGTAGGTGAGGAGGGGAAGGAACTCGATGCCTCCAGCCTCATTTGCCAAGCGAGCCGAGATTCATCTGCGCTCGGCTCTGGCACTGTAGGGAGGGAACTGATCTAAAGGAGGCGCTTTTGGTAAACAGACAACGGCTGATTTAATTTGACAGGAAGTCATTGTCATTTCCCCACAACCATTTCTGAAATGGAGCAGAGGTGTACCTGAGACGAGAGAAAGCACCACGGCAGCAACACTCAAATTGAAAAGAGACAAAGATCACTGCAGAGAAAAAGTAAAGTTAGGGATGAGAGTTGATGAAAGCACTGTTTCCCAAACTGTGCACCGTAAGAGCTGCTCAGGTGTACCACAGGACAAATCCAGCCAATCACAGCCAATCACACCTCACACACAGCACAACAACATAGCCGCATTCAAAAGTAGCAAATCTAGCCTATTATTGTCAGCTAATTACTGTCATGCTGTATAGCCAAAGGGCAATGAAAGGGCATTGGAAGAAAAAGGACGTCTGAACAAACCCCTCTCGTAACACTGAACAGAAAAAGATCATTAAATCGGTGAGCAACAGACATTACAATGATCAATCCTTGAACTATGGGTTCACGTTGACAGTAGATTCCTCTGCTGAGATTCCATCATGACTCATTTGCAGGGGGGAAAAGCTATGGTTCCCAGTAAACTTCTCACGAAATCACCTGCCAACCACAATGTTGAATATTTCATTCGTTTGAGAAGTATAACTGACAAACAAGCACATTTTATGATGAAAAGCCCTGCCATTTCTGAAAAAGCTTTAGAAAGCTAGCTATCGAGTTGGTGGGAAAAAGTTATTATCTCTTGCACACACAAGAAACAAGACTAC
This sequence comes from Clupea harengus, assembly GCF_900700415.2. NCBI lineage: Eukaryota > Metazoa > Chordata > Actinopteri > Clupeiformes > Clupeidae > Clupea > Clupea harengus. Next base: position 29,304,158 of record NC_045156.1, read on the forward strand.
ACTAAAACTACACACAGTTGTTTGCTCATGGTGGTGCTCACCGGTGTACATGGCCAACGTCTTCCACCATCTGAGTCAACCGTGCGCATGTAGGGTCGAAATGAAAACATCCAAGCCAGCACTGAAATACTCTGAGGATTCCGTTCTGAACATAGCTGATGAGAGCATGTTGCAAAGAGGAGACTGGAGGTTATCCCCTCGTTCACACAGGATATGCCATCAGTGGGCCTCAGACTAGTTGGGGTGAGGTCATCTCTCAACATTTAATAACTCTTGGAAGAAAAATTGGCCTTGAATTTCCCCTCAGCCTCGACTGAAGAGTTTGACTGGATCCGTGACCCGTTCGAAGAATCCACCACAACAAGAAGCTTATCGTTATCGCAAATGCAAGAACAGCTCACCAAAATGAGAGAGGACCGCACTATGACAATGCTCTTCAATGACAGCCCCCTTGGATAGTGGCGCCAAGGGGTATCCAATCATCGCATACAGAGTCGTTGCAATATTGCTCCCCTTTTCTAGAACGTACTCAGCTTTTCAAGCCATTTGCTCATCAGAAGCGAAAAAGAGACAGATTGAGAGCCGTGGATGAGGAGCTCCAGGTTTGCCTCTCATCAGCACCGGCCAGAATCCCTGCATCATGTGCAACCAAACGAGCCCAAGTCTCACATTAATGGTAATAGTAGAGTAAAAGGCCTATTCCCACAAGACAGCAATAAAGCGGTCGTTTTGTGACTGGTGAATGTTTAAGATCATGGTGGTGTGTGCCGTGAAATTTATTTTATAGTAAATAATGTGCCATGAGGGGAAAAAAAGGTTGCAAAAACACTGGCACTTGGAGAGGCAATGCCCACAGAAGTACTTTTTTGAGTACATGTACATGTGATGGTAGCCAGCGGGTACAGTGCTGTGCAGTGAGTAAGCTTCACTCCTTGACACCTTAAGAAACGTGCTACCAACAGACACTAGCACCCATGGGTTTAAGCCTCCTTGCTAGCACGCCCACCTCCCATGTCTGAGGTTGTGAGTATAGTCCGATGTGGGACTGTGCTGTAGGAGTGAGGTTCAGGGGGGGGGGGGGGGTCAGTGCTGTGCAGTGAGTAAACCTCCCTCCCCAACAGCTTAAGAGACGTGCTAGCACCCATGGGCTTTAGCCTCCTTGCTAGCACGCCCACTTCCCATGTCTGAGGTTTTAAATTTGAGTCCAGTGTGGGACTGAGCTTGTCTACACAACACAGGTTACATCCACATTAATAGGTGTCACCAGAAATATACAGAAGTACAAAAGTTACAGAATTAAGTTAAGAGGAGAGTTTTGCTGAGTTAATTCTGCAAGCTCTTTCAATAACAGCGTTCAAGATCTTCAAAACAACTGGATATGTCCAGGCAAAGATACTTGGCATAGAAAAATTCTTTGTTTTGCTTTCATCAAAAGCAAATGTGTTACGGTGAGACCACAAGTCATCAGTCATGGCGTGACCAAAAGAAGAGAAAATGCATAATTCTCACGCAACAATTTCTTTACACACGGTAAAATCATATAATATATCCATCATCATAGAATTTGCTATTTTACCCTAAAATATGCTCCAAAGCCCAAACCTAGCTAATGTTTTCATGAGCTGCAGAGGAAGACCATATAGAAAACAAATGGTGTGTATCCATCCAGAGCTTTATTTCAGACGAGGAAAGAGGAGAATCTGAGGGTGGATCATAAGGTGTGGGAGGTGATGTGATGTGATGTAATGTAATGTGACGTGATGTGACGTACCTCACTTGAGGCAGCATGAGGTAGTGGATGTGACGTGACGTGATGTGACGTGACGTACCTCACTTGAGGCAGCATGAGGTAGTGGATGTGATGTGACGTACCTCACTTGAGGCAGCATAAGGTAGTGGATGTGACGTGACGTACCTCACTTGAGGCAGCATAAGGTAGTGGATGTGATGTGACGTACCTCACTTGAGGCAGCATGAGGTAGTGGATGTGACGTGACGTGATGTGATGTGACGTACCTCACCTGAGGCAGCATGAGGTAGTGGATGTGACGTGACGTACCTCACTTGAGGCAGCATAAGGTAGTGGATGTGACGTGACATACCTCACTTGAGGCAGCATGAGGTAGTGGATGTGATGTGATGTGATGTGACGTACCTCACTTGAGGCAGCATGAGGTAGTGGATGTGATGTGATGTGATGTGACGTACCTCACTTGAGGCAGCATGAGGTAGTGGATGTGATGTGATGTGATGTGACGTACCTCACTTGAGGCAGCATGAGGTAGTGGATGTGACGTGACGTACCTCACTTGAGGCAGCATGAGGTAGTGGATGTGACGTGACGTACCTCACTTGAGGCAGCATGAGGTAGTGGATGTGATGTGATGTGATGTGACGTGACGTACCTCACTTGAGGCAGCATGAGGTAGTGGATGTGATGTGATGTGACGTGACGTGACGTACCTCACTTGAGGCAGCATGAGGTAGTGGATGCTGCTGTTGTCCTTCTCCTCCACGGACGACGGATCAATCAGGTGGCGGAGGTTCTGGTACATTATCTCCGTGATGAAGGGGGTAAAGGGAGCCTTCGGGGAGAGAGAGAGAGAGAGAGAGAACAAATCACACCTGACCAACAGTCTCTGTCTGACCTGATAACCACAGCCCCCACCACCCCCCCATTGAGATAGAAGAGATGCAAAAGACAAACACACATTTAAGGCCTCATTTGCGTTGATGAATAGATCATCTCAGAACTGTGCAAGTGTCTTAGAATGTTGCTGAAGCATTAGTTTGGCTAGAATAGTTTGGCAATCAGAATTGAAATGATAGATCTCTCACCATCCAGGAGGCTGGGCCTTACTGAAGTAACTACCTGGAGGAGGTAACAAGATGGCTGTGGACACGTGGCTAGGCCTTCTTCGATGTACTCTGATATAGCTGAAATAATAGTTCTCCACTGGCTGAGTTGGAACAGTTGGCTCAAGCTGATACTTTTCATTGCACACTTGATTGTTCATTTGATTGCTCAAGAATGCATCATTTAAAAAGAAAAAAGTCCTTCCGGCAGTCTCCTGAACAGACACCATTTTCTGAAGAACCCAGAGTTAACCAAATGAATGTGCACAGCATCAACCAAGTATTCTGGTCTCGTATTCGCTGCAATCTGATGATTAATCAACACTTAGCGTGGTACTAGGGAATCATTCAGGCGGAAAATTAGGTCGTTTGATGAATCTGAAAATGTATTTAATGTCATGAATTAACTGCTAAGATACTAAAGTGAGTGCTTGTACACCAGGCTTGCATTAGGGGCTCTCAATCCTCAGGGAGATCTATTCCTGCAAAATCATCACTAGCCACCTTCAGAGAACTGTCATCCTTATCCGTATCCCCCCTCATAGACTCTGGAGAAGTCTTTTAGTATGCTGTTCACTTATCTTCTCATCCAGGAGTAAGTTAAAAAAAACACAGATTAGCACTGAGACCAAGAGCTCTCTCTAATTTCCTCTCAATCACAGATTCAATTAGAATTAGAAGCTGAGAAGATTGGAGAATACAGTTTAATCGAAACAAACACACACAAAGACGTAGACTCATGAAGGAAAAAAAGTAGGGAAATACATGCAACACAGAAATCCCCACATAAGCATAACACACGACTGCTGTGATGTAACCAGGTCAAAGACATACATGGCTACACACATCCACACACTCCATCACGCTCAGGAGCTCACAGGCAAACACACACACACACACACACACACACACAGTCAGCTCCTACTCAGCCATACACCCCCACTCCTATGCAGACACACACGCAATCTCCCCTCCACTTCACAACACACACACACACACACACACACACACACACACAACACACGCAAACTGTGGGTCGTCATCCATAAAAACACATTCACACAGAGACATTCTCGAACATAGGGCTAATCCCACACAAAAGCACAAGTATTTTCACACAGAAAGAAAGAAACACACACACACACACACACACACACACACACACACACACACACACACATGCAATGACTCACCATCAGCCGGCACATGGTGAGCAGCACACTGAAGAGGGTCTCCAGCGCCCACAGGCAATCCTCCGTGCCACTCTCCCCCTGCAGGTCACACACACAATCATATCAGTGCAGGTCCTGGGTTTGCAGCCCACAAGTGAACACACTACAGTCAGCACACTGTCAAAACATAGCATCTCAGTAAAACACTGAGCCTTCAGGGACAGCTGTAGTACTGCAGCCAGCTAGCCAGAACGAACACACACACACACACACACACACACACACACACACACACACACACACTTCTGCAATAGCCATCCTGATAAACTCATTACTGTCCACAAAATTGCATTGCTGCAGCCGGCAGGATCTAAATCTCACATTAAGTGTGTTTGGGCCGCATTAAAATACAAGACCGTTCTTCTGGACCAAATTGGTACTTTCATGTGGTCAGGCCGTATCTTTTTAACTATGTTGATTTTAAAGAGAGCAATAGTTCAGGGACACAATTTAAATAAAAAGGTGTTTTCAAGGTTTTTTCTCTGTAAATCTGAGAGAATATTTAGACAAAATAAGATATGTAAAGTTCAGTACTGTATATTTATTACCGAATATTTATGCTGGGATTTTTGCCCTTTTGCCACCTATGCAAGTCTGGGGAATATTTGTGGATTGTTTGTTGGACAACTGTTCTATCTGTTTGTTGTTTATGGACCACTACCTACTAGGGGTGGGAATCTCTTGGCACCTCACGATTCGATTCGATTCCGATTCAGAGGTCAACGATTCGATTCTAAACCGATTCTCGATTCTAAACCGATTATCGATTCTAAACCGATAAAACGATTATCGATGCATCTCGATTTTTAAAACATTTGAGTTTGCTACTCAGAGTCTCAAATCACTTCCTACTTTGTGTTTGATAATTAAAGAAAATCAACAGATCTATTTTTTTTCTCCTTGTCACAATTATGACTTTCTATGAAACAATGCAATAATCGATGCAGCTTGCATTTCAACACAAAATAAATGTGTAAAAAAAAAAAATGTTTTATTAAAAAATCGATTATGAACTTTTCTGAATCGACACAGAATCGTTCTAGAGAGAATCGAGATAAATCGAAAAATCGATTTTTCCCCCCACCCCTACTACCTACCAAAAGTCAAACTAAACTAAAAAAACTGTACTCATAAAAACTGTTCCGGGGTGGGTACCAGTTGTCAATAGTCCATCAGACCTCCTTCTGGGCATCACCACACTGACATATCAGATATTTCCACTGCGCACTGAAGGACATCTTTCCATTGATTTAGAACACGAAGGAGTGTTTGTATTGTTTGCTTTAGGAATATGAATATTTTTGTTTGCTATACCTAGAGAAAACCCAATGTGCTAATTAGCTAGCTCCTCTCTAGCTCCACGGTTTCCCCCCGTTTCATCACATAACTAACCATTCTAAGAACACAAGCAGCTTCTCTGATGAGAAGTGGGACTTGATCAAGCAGCAGTTAGCTTGGCACCACAGGGCCTCTGAAAGCTCAACCACATGGCCAAATTCATTGAGAGTGCAAAAACCTCTGCATCAGAATTGACATAAAAATGCTATTTGAGTTGTGATCAAGTCTAGTTCACTGTATTAATATAAGTTCATAAGTTCTGGTTCATAAGTTCATAAGTTCATCAGAAGGAACTCAACATTAGACCTGTGGTAAAATGCCTTCCACGAAGCTTTACTTTGTTCATAACCTTTTTTTTTTGCGACACAAACACCAAAAACTGAACTGAAAAGCCTGAAACTGTGTGTATGCTGATGCTGGGCTGCTGAGGATGAAAGGTGGAGGTGGTGAAACATGATATGACCATACCTTGAGACGCCGGCGGTTAGTCCTCACATACCAGTTGGTTAGCATGTCCACAAATTTGACCAGCCTGGGGACCACGGTGTAGAGCCTGTAAGCTGAGGGCACAAGACACAAGACAGGGCATCTTGGATGGAGAAGGAGGCTTGGAATTTCAGTAGTGCCTTTTTTTCCAGGTCTTTGGTTAGTTATTACACTGAATCAAAATCACCTTTTTAGTAGTACTTGGTAACAAATGGACCATCATTTATTTATTTTTTTAGCTAAATAGGACATGGCCGTATGCATGGTTGATTATCCTATTCATATCCCAAGGGCCTGAAGTCAGAATAAAGGAGTTTCATTTGGAACCTATACATGTGACTTGACAGAGCAGTGCATTTCTACTCTAGGCATAAGTGTCTCTGCTTGCTAACTGGCACCAGTATCATCAGATTGGAGTGAATGTCTCTGAATGGATACCCACCATCCATCTCAGCCTTGAAGAACTGGATGAGGGACTGGGTGAAGGACTGGATCCACTTGTCCATGATGTTGTCACTAGGCTTGGCAGTGCCCTCATTGTACAGGAAATGGATGCGGTCCTCCTGTAAGGACAAGTGAAGATATCGAGGGTTACTTGTCGATGGTGGAATCTGTGGTTATATTCCTTGAGAAGGGAAATGTTTTCATTTCTGTGAGTGTTGCACTGTTTTTGACAGCGTAGGCGGTAGAGAGAACATATTTTAGATCCACATACAAATTTAGATGTGTGTGGGTGTGTGTGTGTGTCCGTAACAGCGATATTGTGGGAGAATGATCTTTCATCTTTACATACTTGGATTCTACGACACATGTTCATTCAAGCTATTCATCACTACATCAGTTCTCACGACTTCAGACTTACAGTGCAGTCTTGATCAAATTCTGCACATTATGTTTCTGATCGGTCTGCATTTTTGGTGTGTGTGTCTATGTGAGTGAGATTGTGGGAGACCTCGTACTATCTGACAATAAAAGACTTGTAACTTGTAACTACTAGTGTCTGTGTTCGGGGAATCAGCTACCTTTTGCAGCCGATGTACGTTTTGCACCAGGAAGCGGTAGGCATTGTACCAGGGCAGAAAGACATCCTTCAGCACGTCTCTCACCCCCTCCTCCTTGAAGCGCAGGTTCTCAGCCCGCACCACCGGGGAGTTGATCAGGTACAGCCTAGGGAACCGGACATCAAGAGACAACAACTGGCTGTCACCATCCAATTTTCCCTTCCTCCAATTCAGCATCCTGTAGTCCTGTCTTTAGACCCCATCTGATCTCCTCTCTCTTTCTCTTTCTCTCTCTCTCTCTCTCTCTCTCTCTCTCTCTCTCAACTGGACCCTCGCATCTTAACCTCCCATATTCTCACCACTCCCAATCCCCCTTCTCTCTTCTCATAAACGGGGGCATTCGATTGCTCTCTTCCTAGAATGCAGATGATTTGTAGGAGCAGTTGGTCATTGGCGACCATCAATTTGCAAGTCAGCGGGTCACAAATGTGTGGACGGATGAGAGGTTCCTGGCTGCGGGGACCGTGAATCACCCTGATGTAATGATCATTGGACCACACACACTGCCCAGAAATGAGATCAAGCACTAAGCAGAAAGGGGAAAGGGGAGAGAGGGAGGGAGGGGAGGGGAGGAGAGCAAGAGACACAATTCAGGCCGATGGAAGAGAGCAGTGAGTGAATAAGCAAGAAACGATTTCTTTTTTTTTTTTTTTCCTGGAAGGTCTTTTTCCAGTTTCCAGGGGATTGTCTGGAAGACGCATGAAGTCATTTCTCTTAGCATTGATCACAGGGTTCCCCAAGCAGCAGGGAGATAATACACTGAGACGAGCCCATCTCTGCCATGTCTGATCATCAGGGGTATAAAAGTGTAAATCAGGCCAGCCGCGTACCCATTGCAGCCCTGGCATGGTACTCTAAGCTGACATTTACATTTACATTTACATTTAGTCATTTAGCAGACGCTTTTATCCAAAGCGACTTACATATGTGCGACTTACAATGTATACACATTTTACATTTTACATTTACACTGATGGCACACTGCCCATCAGGAGCAATTAGGGGTTCAGTGTCTTGCTCAAGGACACTTCGACAGGGAATCGAACTAGCAACCTTCTGATTACTAAACGACTTCTCTACCACTGTACCACTGTCGCCCATGACATATGGAAGTCTGAGCACATGGCGGTTTCCGGCAGCAGATAAAAAAACGTCTGCCTCACTAAAATCAAATGCTTTCAGAGGGCACATTAAACCATGGTGCATGCAGTGATCGGCTCCACAATTACACCACTCTCACATGGTGCTCTTGCATGAAATGCCACCCCGTAAAATAACTTGGAGAAAAGCATCTAGAAAGTTCTGTGGCAATGCTGTTTACTGGGCACAGATTCTGGGTTTCACCTCTGCTCTGGGACACTACGGCACTCGACTGTCTCAATGCCACATGATTTCCTGTGGGAACTGAGAGTTCACAGGGGGAGTCACCTCAACACCTCAGAGGTGCACAGTAAACAGACAGGCAGACACGGACTCTCTGCCACGAGGATCAGCACCCATGCAGATAATTACCTCCAGTCTCATTAGAGAGAAAATATTTAGATCATTTAGAAGCTAATTTAGCTAGAGGGTGAATAACGGCTGTATTTGCTCCTTTGTGGATGCAGATCAATGTGAGCCTCATGCTAATAACAAGAAAGACAGAAACAGACAGGAGAGCAAACCTAACAGCATGTCAAATCAGAAGCTGCAGGGCGAACAACGGCTACTCTGACATTTCTTGGAACGCTCTAGAACATATGGATGGATTCAATAATGCTTCACTCACTGGCCATATGGCAATGTCACTCGATTGCCTCAAACCATTTGATTAAAATAGAGCAAAACGAGAAAAAAAAGGGAAACAGAGAATGTAATCACTTCAATCGCATGCGTTGCCTCGTAATATCTAGCTCACACACTGAGGCATACACTTCAGGATTATTTCACCAAATAATGTTTAAATGAACTAAGTGTCTTACCTCAAGGCATCAGCACCATAGCTCTGCACAATAATGCTTGGGTCTGGGTAGTTCTTCTTCCTTTTGCTCATCTTCTGGCCATCACTGCATACAGAAAATTATATCCACCGAGTAAATTCGACCAGTTTTCCAGGTCACTACGTTATTAGAATGTATTGTAAGTATGTATGTTTTCGTATGCGTGTGTGTGTGTGTGTGTGTGTGTGTGTGTGTGTGTGTGTGTGTGTGTGTGTGTGTGTGTGTGTGTGTGTGTGTGTGTGTGTGTGTGTGTGTTTATGCCTGAAGACTAGAAACCTGTGCACAGCATATGATAAGCCCACTGGCTGAATGTCACACAGCTTTACTGCATATGGTCCAAGACTCAAAGAGCACAAACCTGGCCAGCACCAGTCCATTGACGATCACATTCTTGAAGGGAGGTCTACCAAAGAGGGCAGTAGACAGCACCAGTAGCGTGTAAAACCTGGTAATAAAAAAATATATATTAAAATTAAAATTAAAAAAAAAAAAAAAAAAAAAAAGGATTGAATTCTATGACACCCAGTGGCTCCTTGGTAGTGGGTAAATGTGGTAAGAACAGATCTGGGTCACTGCTTCTTACCATCCTCTGGTCTGGTCAATGCCCTCTGCAATGAAGTCGGCAGGGAAGGTGTCTTCGAACTCCTTGCGGTTCTCAAAGGGATAGTGGGCCTGAGCGTAGGGCATGCTGCCACTCTCAAACCAGCAGTCGAACACCTCGGAGACCCGCTTCAGCTGGCCCTTCCCACAGCGCGATGGGATGGTCAGGCCATCAATGCTGCAAGCACACGCACATTACAACAACTAGGGGTGGGAATCTCTTGGCACCTCACGATTCGATTCCGATTCAGAGGTCAACGATTCGATTCTAAACCGATTCTCGATTCTAAACCGATTATCGATTATCAATTCTAAACCGATAAAACGATTATCGATGCATCTCAATTTTTAAAACATTTGAGTTTGCTACTTAGAGTCTCAAATCACTTCCTACTTTGTGTTTGATAATTAAAGAAAATCAACAGATCTATTTTTTTATTAGATAAAAAGTTTTTCCTTGTCACAATTATGACTTTCTATGAACAATGCAATAATCGATGCAGCTTGCATTTCAACACAAAATGAATGTGTGTGTAAAAAAAAAAATATTAATTTAAAAAAAAAAATGTTTTTATTAAAAAATCGATTATGAACTTTTCTGAATCGAGACAGAATCGTTCTAAAGAGAATCGAGAGAAATCGAAAAATCGATTTTTTTCCCCCACCCCTAACAACAACCCATACATCATCTGACGAAGACATGGCCCAAAAAAGGAGGCTGAAAAATCTCCTTAAAACATCATAAAGAGTCTTAGAAGAAGTATAATAGGCAAATAAATACTTAAATGTTCACAGCTATACCATGGATATACATACGTGTGGTCACATTCATGTGCCAGGAGATGAAAATGAAAAGTTATTGGTTTTTCTTTGTTAAAACATATGAATTATGTAATGATTAATGGGATAATAGACAGCTTTCAGTTAGGAGAAATGAACTGTGGATTCTGACAGTAAAACATGTCTTGACAGATTAAATGACAGATGTGACTTTTAAATGACAGATGTATTTGTATGATGGAACAGCAGCTTCATTTCAAGTTTTGAAACATTTGTAAGGTGTGCTGTCCCCAATTTGGGTTAGGGAGTTCAATGGAACCTGCCATGGTGTCGGCTGAACGGCACTACTATTGGTTACTGCAGCTGTATTCAGAGGCTGATTCCTTGCGTTGACTCGAGCCAAATCTTTGCGGTCTTTACTAAAGATATGAGACACACATTGCAACCATGATGCTAAGTGTTAAGTCCCAATTTCAAAATATTTTCCATATTTTCAAGAGATCATTATATTCATTATGGTAGCATTAGTAGGGATGTGAACAACATGTTCAACATGGTTAAATGTCACAAATAGAAAGAGCTTAAAGAACCCTTTAAAATTATACCAAGATCAAGTTTACCGGTTCCGTAATAACAAAACGCTGGTCATTTGAAATCTGCCAATCTGCCTGCTATTTTGTCTTTTGTTTTCTATTGAAACCCACACCAATGCTGTGACCTGAAACATAATATAAATTTTTCCATTTTTTAGATACTGACTTGAAAATATTAGGATTAGCATGAGAATCTAACAAACAACTATACCAGCTTTGCCATTTGATACAAGAGAAATTTAGCAATCATTGAATACAGACATCTATAACATGGCTATGACGCACTGCTGCTTGTTTACATTCCAAGGTACCACATTTTTGGGGGGAATAAAACTCATGTGGTCGCCATTCAAATTCATTGATATAGTTTAAAGACAGTTTTCACTCATCTTGACACCCTCACAAATCACTGTGTGGCTGAAACCCGAATTCAACAATTTTAAAACGAGGCAGAGTGCTATAGTTTTCCCCGGCGATATCATCAATCAATCCTTGGAACTCCGCAAAACAAGCCCATAGATGGGACTTTTCAGGGACTTTTCTAATTGTGGAGATAGTACCTAGCGAGATTCACTGGAAATAGTCAATACACCATAGTCAATACACTGCCAATGCCATAACGGTCTTATTATTTCACAGAACTTAGAATTCATCAAATCTGCCAGACTACATTCAGCCACTACAGCTAGTTCATTTAGTTAACAAGTAATATTTGCATGTTTTTGCATGCCTTACATGATTATTTTCAACTATTGCTAACGGGCCAATGATTTTCCGCGATAACGGAAAACGGACGGCATTCGAATGAACCCTTTGAAACGGAATTGCAACTTTCAGACGGAAACATCATTTTGTGCATACAAATCGCCCAAAATTCCCCTGTATTTTGGGCTGCAAGGCTATATTTCTTTCAAATAAAACACAGCAACGATTGCAACGATGAACAAACATTAATTAGCCACAGACCCACAGACCTCCGCTAAAGCCACATTCAGTCACATTCACGCGCTCGTCTTCCCAATCGCATTTAAAACAAAAAATGTTTAGTCTTCTGTTCTGTTGATGGCTGGCAAACAACAATCTAAGAAGGGCACATATTATTCACTCATTTTAAGCCATCAATCTACCTCAGGGTGAACAAAATGAGCTGAAACGAAAAAGAATTCACCAAATGTGAAACGGAAAATGCATTTTTTTTAAACGGAAAATCATTGGCCCTACTAATTTAATCATCTTGAATTCCACTGGGGTGATTTCACAGGGTTGACCAGGGTGAGCAGAAGACACAATGGGGTTGACCAGAGTGAGCCGGCACAGTGCCTGTAAAAGTGATCCTTCTCACTCGTCAGTCAAAGGGAGGAGTTCTTGTGCCGCGCTTAATTAAGAGTAATTAAGAGGTGAAAGTGATCTGGCCCTCTCCTCTGGCCACCCGTACCAGTTCCACCTGGGTAGGAGAGGGGAGAGAGAGAGAGAGAGAGAGAGAGAGAGAGAGAGAGAGAGAGAGAGAGAGAGAGATCCGGTGTAATGGCGGGCCTAACGATCAGTGACTCACCTCTCCCGATGCAGATCGGTTACTTTCACTCCAGTCAGCTCTTCAAGCTCAGCAATGGATCCCACACAAACAACCTGAAAAAACACACAGAGAGACACAGACAGGGAGGACAGGAAAAAAAACTCGGTGAGGTTTGCTCTACTTTCGTAAATTGTACCCTAGCTAGAGTGTCCTTCAAAAGGCAAACAAAAAAAGAAAGTTAACCTAAATAATAATGACACTCAGAGCTAACAGCCAAAACTGATGGTTACACCTCTAAAACTAGTATTATTATTTATTTATTTTAAACACATATTTTACCTTTTCACTTGATCAGTATAAAATGATCTGACAAATCCTACAGATGTTATCACTGTTTAGGGCGTGACATCGATCCTATGATGAACTTCCAAGAAAAAAAAACCTGACCATTTCCAACCTTCCCATTTTCATCTCTAACCCCCTTCTTATCCACTGATATAACCCTGTGTACCTTCAGCCTGCAGAAAGAGGCGAAAGACAGTGGCCCCAAAAGAAGTCCAAAGCAGAGGGAAGCCGGATAAAGCCCTGCATCTGTCACTTCTGTGTTACACTAACAGACAACAATAACGCTCTGTGGGAAGCCTGATGGAACTTTAGTTTCCAAGAGCCCAATCTCAACACACGCCACTGTCCATTGTCCCCCAGGAAAATGAACCTATTTTTCCCTGTAGAAGACTGCAGCATCTTTTGGTAAGGAGTGTCTTGGAGGAGATAGTGAACATCTTCATTAAAGGAGTTTAAATTTAGCCAAGGCTTTCTTCCCAGAAAAGAAACCAGTGCTGAAGCAGTTGCCATTCTTGTAAGGTCGTCGCATCGTTTCAGACGGATGGATGGATGTGACCTAATTTGTCACTAAGTGAGTTGAACTGATTGCCTGCTGACATACTTTTTCGTGTGCATCATGGTGCGTAAAGACACTTTACCTGAAGGATGATGCCTACAATAGCTATGACGGCAGACTTTAAAGCACAGTAAGAAAGAAGCTCTTCATCCAATTCCAACTGAATTCCATTAAACCAGTAACATGCTCTAAGTTTAAGTCTAAATTAAGAAACATTAAGAAACATTAAGAAACATTAAGAAATTGGAACGTTTTCCTTTCCCTTTCAAACCTACGTTCATAAAAACTGAACCTACCAAGGTCAAACTGATCCGGTGGATTGCTGAACTACAGACCCAAGCCAAATCGAAATAAATAAATAAAAGCACTGCATGCGTCTGTCTGTGGAGGCAGAGAAGCGAGCAGACCCCTGTTCTAATTCAGAGCAGGCCGCTGGAGCCGCTGGAGCCGCTGGCCCAGATTGAGGCCTCTGTCGGCATGAAGAGCAGGAGATCCACTTTTCCTGGACTGGCTTGAGCTTTGGGAGTTCAAGGAGGCACTCCAGAGAGCGCCGCCGCAAAACAGTCATTAGGCTATTTTCAGGAAGCAGGACGCTGTCCCTCTTTCTCTTTAGTTTGCCGTGTGTGTAGAGAGCGCCAACAGCCCACTTCTGACGGCCAGCAGCCAACTACAAATTCTTTTTTAGGGGTTTCATTTTTTTTAATACTTTTCACTATTTCACAGGACCGTGTATTGAACAGACTCCCATTGGTTCTTGATGTCTTAATGCAAAGGTGAAAACTAGGGAGATCGCTATAAAGCTAGTAGAGGGGTGACGGTCAGAGACCCTGGTCACTCGCACATGACTGACCTCCTCGTAGTCATCGCTGACCCAGAGGGGGATAGGAGTGCCCCAGTAGCGGTTCCGGGAGATGGCCCAGTCGCGGGCGTCACGAAGCCAGTTGCCAAAGCGCTTCTCCCCCACAAACTCTGGTACCCTGGAAGAGAAGTCAAGTACAGAGTCATCAGGGCAGTAAGAAATGAATTCTCTCAAAAACACAGATGAATTGCGTGGCCCACTGTGGGGTGTTCAAGCAAGGGGGGGGGGGGGGGGGCACAGAGATATGATGCATAAATCTAGCGGGAGCAGAAAAAAAGTGTTATATAATGAAGCTTATATAATTTCCCTTCACAACCGGCACATCTGTTTGGAAACCCAGCGAACGGGCAATCGACACAGTGGAACGAGCGGTGAACGTCCGCAGCTTTACCCACAATGCACATTGGTTTTAGGGTGTACATCACAGCTGTGGTACGAGTAATGAAGATTGAGAGGCTAGTCTTAATGAGACCTATTTATTCCTTAACACTGAAAATCAAGAGTGATTTGAAAGTCAGTCATGATTAAAAATGAGTTTTCTATGGGGGACAGTATTACTGTGTTCAGATCATAATTGTAATCCAACAGACTTCAATTTCATAAATGGAATTCATAAACGTGATCCAATAAATGTGATTTAGTCGATTTTCACATTTGGGTAAAAACAGACAGAAAATGTTATATTAGTCAAAAATGTAGTGGTCTTTAATGAAGGATGCCACAACAGTCATTTGTGTAAATTAGTCCAAATTAGTCACTTTCGTCGAAGCAGTCCTGTTTCTGTCAGCTTCTTGATTCTTTTATGCATCTAAAAATAAATCTTAGCACATCTTCTTTAACAAGAAGGACTGCAAAGGTTATAGCTCCCTGCAAGGCGTCATCTTCTTCCCTCTGTTCAACAGCTCTCAATTTTCAAACTCATTCTTTGTGGGACATGGCGCTACCCTTAGAGAACATCAAGGTATAAATGTGAAGGCAGGTTCTACCAGCCGAGCAACGACTTCATCAATTCCCATTTGTGAGAGGCATTTCTATTTAGGCACCCACTATATCAATTTAATGATTTTCCCCAGCTCACTCTCTTGTCCTCCATCCCTTCTCCTTAGATGTGAATCTAGCATTAAAAGAGTATCGTTTTGTGTTGCAGGGTCTACTTACCATCCACACGTTTATACTATAAAACAAAGACACCAAGTATTCCCAGTTTGTGATGATGTGATCCACATTAATCAAAATATTTTTCATTATTATTATTGTGCATATTATGTATTTGCTGTAAAGCACTTTGAGCTGCATTCTTTTGCATGAAAGGTGCTATATAAATAAAGTTTTATTATTATTATTATTATTATTATTATTATTATTATATAATTGTTTTCTTTGTATTTGCTTTTGTTTTGGTTCTAGACCCCTTTAACAGTACCCTAGGTGAACATGGGGTTTGTCACTTTGTTGTTTAGTTTAGTTGTTTGTGTTCATTTCATATTCTCATGAATTTTTTGTTTTCTTAATTTTTGGCCCCGTCGTTCCGTTTTCCCACAGGTGCGGCAGTAGGGTCCCCTGGCTGGCCGTTACCAGCCTGATTAAGAGAGCCTGTTAATTGGTTACAGAGATCACCTGCTCTTTTTAAATTCTGAAAGGAGGGATATTGTTTGGTCACAGAGATCACCTGCCTTTATTTAAATTCTGAAAGGAGGGATATTGTTTGGTTACAGAGATCACCTGCCTTTATTTAAATTCTGAAAGGAGGGATATTGTTTGGTTACAGAGATCACCTGCCTTTATTTAAATTCTGAAAGGAGGGATATTGTTTGGTTACAGTGATCACCTGCCTTTATTTAAATTCTGAAAGGAGGGATAATGTTTGGTTACAGAGATCACCTGCCTTTATTTAAATTCTGAAAGGAGGGATATTGTTTGGTTACAGTGATCACCTGCCTTTATTTAAATTCTGAAAGGAGGGATATTGTTTGGTTACAGAGATCACCTGCTCTTTTTAAATTCTGAAAGGAGGGATATTGTTTGGTGCGTCTGTTGCGCTACTCACTGCTTCTTCTTTTGTTGTTGTTTCATAAGGGCTTATTTTTAATATACTGTTGCACTTGGGTTTTTGTCAGCACTTTGGTTGAAATGAATGCATATATTTTCACCCTTACTCACCCCACTTTGTCACTGCTGTGCGTGTGTTTCCCCTGACCATCAAGGCTACCCTACTACACAGTTCAAAAGGCACAGTCCGTTATTCTTATCAAATATACCTTAAATTCAGCAAATTAATCCTCACAGTACTCACTCATTTGATTGGCTGTTGGGTTTAAATATCAACAAACTTTTAGCCAGAATCAGGGACTGCATATTTAGTGTCTAAATGAATACATACTCATAACAGGAAAACTATGGAGTATGTAACATATATTAATTAGTGCTGTCAAACGATTAAAATATTTAATCGCGATTAATCGCATTTATGTCATAGTTAACTCAAAATTAATCGCGATTAATCGCAAATTTTTATCTATTCTAAATGTCCCTTTGTTTATTTATTTTTTCCATCATTTTATTTTTATTTCAATGCCCTTATCAACATGGAAAAGTGGATTGGCTTGCTTTATGCAAATGTTTTATTTTATTGAAAACCAACATTGCCAAACAGGGCGGTACAAAATTAAATTATAAAGTGCACATTTCAGGTAAACAAGGACCCTATAGTGCAGTTAAACCATGGCTTAATATTTTCTTTTTTTCAAGTTTGCTGGGAACATAACAGTCAGGCCTTTTATTTCAGAAACAATGAACCGTAACAGTTAGGTTACCAATAAAAGGTAAGCCTACTACTTCTTTGCTTTCAGCCAGCTGCCTGTTGACATTTTCAGACAACAGTGAAGCTCACTTCTTTTGCACAACACAACTTTTAAAAGTAAACTTTCCATTCAGAAGTTTTTTATCATCCATTTCGCCGTATCGCGCTCACCATTCACTCAAACCGTAACGTTAGCCTACTACACAGTTTGCGAGGCCAAAAAGAACATTAATCTAAAAAAAAAAAAAAAAATTAAATTTTTTTTTTTTTTAAATCGCGTTAATCGCGCGATAAAAAAATTAACGGCGTTAAAATGGGTTTGCGTTAACGCCGTTAATAACGCGTTAAACTGACAGCACTAATATTAATACATGTAGGCCAGATTTGGGTGATCTCAGATTTTTAATGGAAAAGTAAAAGAGAATAATAAAGTGGGGAAAGTGATATGAGCATGTATTGATTTGGTCCCTGCAATTATGCTTTGTAACATTCCAGCATGAGGGTATTCCAAGAACCGTGCTCTTCCTACAGTAGGTAATGGGTGGATTCTGGGACCCTAATCATAAAAGATGAGGGGGGAGATAAAATCAATAGCTGCTCAGAAAGAACACAGAATGAGTCTGAGGGTTTGGCACAGCTAATCAAACCACCTCCCTCCACCCACAACACACAGCTCAAAGTAAGCCTCTCCTTTAAGTATTTTCTTTAAAACATCTTAAATCAGGGTGTCCAAAGTCCAGCCCATGGGGGCAGATTGTAAATGATAGGGCGAGTGGCCCAGGGTGGCAGCGCTGCAGGACAATAGTGTGGCCGTGTGATGAAGATGGGATCTTTGAACTGGGGGGGGCGCTAACATCGCCTCATCAGCTGTGCAGAGTTATTAACTGATGATTGTCGCCTTACGTAGGGAGAGTGGTGGGGACGGATCGAGGTCACTATGAATCTGGGGGGGGACATGTCCCCCGCCGTCCCCAGTGCCATCTGCGCCCCTGCAATAGTGGGCCATGTGGTGAAGACATGAAATGTGCTGTTCAAGCCCACCACACAGTGGCAGCACTAACTAGACCTGCAAAATATTAAAAGAAGAAATTAAACTTGAATCCCTTAGTAACAAACTGATTGGTTATTCAGTCAAGTAGCGAAGGCCATCGCTTTTAAGAGAGATTGAAAACTACTTTTTTTTTTACTGAAAGCCGAAATAATTGCGTCTGTATTTGCCAAGAGACTGTCCCTGATATGAAATATGATTTCAATGTGAAAAAAAACATTACGAAACTAAGCATAGTTTGTATCAGAAACTGCACAGCTGTAAAGGGACTAGCAATTTGAAGCTAGCTTAGCCTTTTAGCAACAACTCTTCTCAAGGCAAAAGATTCGAAGGAAAAAAGTACCAGAGCTAGCTATGAAGTGGCATATGCTAATTATATGAGTGGGAGGGATGAACACTAGTCTGCGATGAGAGCACTGACTAAACAAATTCAGCCCAGCTACTCATTTTAGGAGAGTTGATGAGGACATGCTGAAAAATAACTTGACCTTCAGAATCTGGAGACCATACTGGGAACTGCTACTGATGCTGCGCCCTCTAAGCTTGGTGAAAGGAGTATATTAGCCACGCTGATACATAACAGAGTCCGAGAGCATGGGAGCAATGTCATTCAAATTCACTGCATCAATCAGCAGGTGCTGTGTGTAAAGTTTCTGCAATTTGAGCACATTCTGAAGCCAGTGGTTGAATAAAGCTTCATTGATTTGTATTTTGAAGATCTTACATATTGAATAGTGAAAAACTTGTTTTTATTGCCGGTTTACTGTAACACAGTGGCGAGAAATCCTCTTTCCTGATGGCAGGCAGGTCTACCGACATTCCTGGATAACGGGAAAACCATGAAGTAGATCTGGTAAAAAGGTTTTTTCCCCTTTCTATATCAATGCTCTGAAAACTTGGTAATGGTAACCAAATATCCAAAAGATAGACCTTTCCTACACCTGTGAACAATTGATTATTCAGCAGGACGAGACAACAGAATTTGTCTGATCATTACCAACACCACCAGTAATTAGTTGACTGGCCATAACGTGTTGTTTTCAAATAGGCTTGGCTGTATAGTATAAGATCCCAGTTGATAATGCAACTGCACTGCTAACAATTCTATACAGGGTTTAAAGAGTTATCACCTAACCCTGGCTTTTCCTCATCCGACATACTCACTGTTGCAGTCAGAGAGTTCGGCAGATTGCCTCTACAGAGAAAACCTTCTTAGTTTTTAGAGAAAAATTTACATGTGTTCTTTATCTGGTGGAAATGCAGTTCAGCTCAATATTTAGTTGCATCAATCCAGCCTAAAAGGTGCATAGGCCTAATTGCATTGTATGCAACATCTTGAGTTAATGGCAGAATTTACCTTCACTGATGGTAAGACATCTAATGGTAAACTCACACCCAATACTGCCAGTAATAGCATGTACACATGTAAGTGTTATAAATGGTCATAGCATGTACACATGTAAGTGTTATAAATGGTCATAGCATGTACACATGTAAGTGTTATAAATGGTCATAGCATGTACACTTACTATCTTGTGTGTGCATTCCACATGACAAATGCCTACACATGAAGAATGGTGTCAATTAATGAGTAGTATGTGTTCATTTAACCTTATAACTGGAAATCGGCACATACCAAATGATGCTGGTGCTGATGCCAGAGAGGCTGCATCTCGCTCATCAGTATGTTGATGTGTGTGCGTGTGTGTGTGTGTGTGTGTGTGTGTGTGTGTGCCTGCTATGTACTCATGAATGCATGCATGGATGCCCATTCTCTAATGATAGTACGGGTATTTAGGCCCCTTCTCCCTGTACCCACATAATGTCATAATGACAGGATTAAATGGCAGTGAAGTGAGATCCTCAGCAGCTAATGGGTTTCCTTCAACAACATCTGGGCCGTTTCAGCATTGTGGCAGGCGTGTCTTGTACTCTGCCCGGGAAAGAACTGTCTGAGGAGGGACTAGCAGCACTGAGCGTGAGCCCTTCTCTTCTGCGTACACATTTCCTAAGTCCATCTGGCTCTCCAGGGTGTGGGCTTCTTGTGGGAGAGAGGAAGGCACGGTTTGCCAATACGTAACAACTGCATGGGGTGGAGAGGAGAACTGAATTATGTGAGGAGAGTGGTGCTGAATTCGAAACCCTAGGTGTTATCTGTTTGGTTTTATATTTCAACTCCTCTCTTTCTTCTAATTCTCTTTGGTTCTTATTCTCTAAGCTCTCTTTTTTTTTTCTTCTAGAATTCTTCATATTCTCTGCTCCAATTTAACTGGTAGCCTCGGCACGAGGTCAGGCAAATGTTAAATGATAAGGCCATTTTCATGCACAAGTAAAAGCACTCGGCTCAACAAGTGCAAGGTGAAATGCTTCAATCCCGTCAGACTCGAAGCCCAAAGCTAAGTAAAGGGCAATCAGTTCTGTGTGCCACTTAGATGGATGTTTGCAGAAAGTGATTCATTCAACAATGCAGTTAAAATCATCTGCAGCTCCCCCTGACTGAACAAAAAAAAAGGGAGTGAGGACATGCCCTCACTATAAATGAGCTCTCCAAATTTCTGGGGCTGAATGTAGAAACCCTAATTTGAACATGAATGTCACATCATATCCCCCAAAACAACAGGATGGCATGGACTGCTGTGGTAGATGTCCTTGAAACTTGCAGTTGTAAAAGAAGTCAGCATTTTTGGTTCCCTTGATATCAAAACGGCTCTTTCCCCAAGTAATGGGAATGATGAGAAGTACCGGTGTGGAGGCACAATAATCAAATTCATTCAAAGGAGCATTTCCTGTAGTCATATTGGCAACGCCTTACGGCCGCCCGAAAGCTAGAGAGTAGCCTTTTGGCTACCAGTCCGGATGTGCTGGTGGCTCAGGTCACGTCTTTCCTGGCCACATGACCTTCATCTTTTCTTTCCATCTGATCTTTGAATAATTCACCTCAAGCCGTTACTTAAGACCAGAGTCTGCGTGTCTGTTGACAAACAGTGGCCTTCGTAAGAGTCTTACGGTCTTGGCAAGCGTCACTAGAGCTGCGGTCACTTGTGAACCCCACCGGAAGCTAAACACACTCTGGGGCATCTACATCAGTGATCAACCTTGAGCCCATAGATCTGTTACCTAAACACACTGACCCCATAGATCTGTTACCTAAACACACTCTGGGGCATCTACATCAGTGATCAAGCCTGACCCCATAGATCTGTTACCAGAACAGGGGACAAAGGGAGAGGGTTCGCTGTACAGTGACATCAGGTGGTGAGCTAACATTGTGAAAGTGTAACACCCTACACGCCACAAGGTGCACGCTTGAAGGTGCATTTTGCAAACACAAGCAAGACTTTGTGAAGTGCTATAAGCTATAATAAAGCATTGTTTTGTTTTTAATTCCACTTAGTTTTGAGGAGACTGGTCATCTGGTCGACTATTAACTAAATTCTTTGACTATGTTCCGGACTTCACATGAAAATCCAATCCCTAATAACAGTGAAGCGTAGGGAATGTGGATGACAACTTGGCTTTACGTTACAGTATCTGCAACATGCTTCCATTTTTATTATTTCAATATTGCGTAAGGATGTGTCCATCCTTACATATTGAAAATGCATTAAGGGAAAAGAAAACATTACTGTGGAGTTTTTGAGGTAGAGGTTATAGGCGCTGTTCTGTTATGTTATGTAAGGAGTTAAGTCTCACCAGTAACATTTGCTGTTGTTTTCCAGAAGTTTCTCAACCATGTGCTCAACGCGAACAAACCAGCTTGGCACTGCCTTGTAGATCAGCGGGGTGTCTGACCTGTCAATCAAACACACAGACACATGCACACATACATAAATAAATCGCCACACAAACTAATACTGAGGAAAAACTGTTGGCTGGAAACTGCCTAGCCTCTACAGCGACGCTCAGCAATATCACCAACAGATCTTTTTTTGATTTCATTCATAAATATTCATGTCAGTGTGAGTTTGTTCCCATCAACAGATCATGACTGCCTATTTAAGCCTGTATGTGCACCCTGTGGATGTCCCTCACCCAATCAATGCTTGACTGACTGTCTCACTACAAGAAGCAAATGGGAGACTGGTAAAGTCAGCGGGGGGGGCGAGGGGGGGGGGGGGGGGCAGAAGTTACATCAAGAAGACAAAAGGTGGGGGGCACTGTGGCGCAAGCAGTAGCCCCGACCACATTCGGGCTTGACGCCCATGGAGGACACGGGTTCGAATCCGGCCCAATGTAATTTCTCCTGTCCACTCCCCAGCTCTTCTCCCTCTCATTTCCTGTCCCACTCTTCACTGCACTATCGATTAATGGCACAAAAAGCCCAAAAATAAATCTTAAAAAAAAAAAAAGAAGACAAAAGGTAAGACATCATGGCTGCAGCATTTATGAGAGGTTTCCAAGCAGCTCTGCCACCACAGCGCGGGCAGCGCGTAGGGCACCAGGGCGGGGGAAAGCACTCTCGACTGACCTTCCCCTCAGTGGCATCCTCCTAGGTGGCAGCAGCAGCAGATGCTGAGCCAGCAGAAGGTAGTATCGACAAGAAAATGCTAATGTTTTACTGACTTCCTTAGAGAGAAGTGTCCTGTCAACCCCACTTAAAACACACTCAATACACTTCTATACACACATGCACTGCCCACACACACACACACACACACACACACACACACACACACACACACACACACACACACACACACACACACACACACACACACACACACACACACACACACACACACACACACACACACACACACACACACACACACACACACACACACACACACACTTTCTCTTACACACCGGTGCCAGAACATAGACAGAGCACCAAGGAATACCCTCATTATCAGACAAAGTCGACAAGATGACAAGGCAACATTCTGGAACAAAAATCACCAAGTCTAGTACTCACCTCCAGCAGAAAGGGTAGTTGTGTTTGAATGTGCTGGCGTTGACCAGGCGTCCACTTTCCTTCAGCCATTTGATGATGTTTTTGTCAGCATCCTAAGGGGTCAGAGCAACAATACATGACGGGGAACAGCACAAACACTGAGCTGGGAACAGCACAAACACAAACACTGAGCAGGGAACAGCACAAACACTGAGCTGGGAACAGCACAAACACAAACACTGAGCAGGGAACAGCACAAACACTGAGCTGGGAACAGCACAAACACAAACACTGAGCAGGGAACAGCACAAACACAAACACTGAACGGGGAACAGCACAAACACAAACACTGATCAGGGAACAGCACAAACACTGAGCAGTTCTACAATGCTTCAGTGCTTAGCATTAGCACCTCACTGTCACTTCTTTCTGAAGATCACAAGTAACAAAATAACAACATATGTTCAATCCCGCTCAAACAACCCAAATCGGTATATCAAACTGAGGGGCGTGGCGGCCTCGCAAGTGGCAGTTACACCGACAAATCACAGACACCTTTGTCTTCAGCCTGGCAAATGATACATTTATCATTTGAAATCTTAACAACAAACTTTAGTGGACTTAGGGTTAGTACATAGTAAATAAGACAGTTCAGACATTGGATAGCCCACCACTTGCGTGTCGATAGTTTTGTATTTTGATCAGTTTTACAGCCTTTCAATAGTGTTAACAACAGTGTTTTCAAAGGCTATTGAGTGGGCCAGTGTATAAATACTGTAAGAGACTGAACTAGCCAGCTAGTAGGCTATCCACTTTCCTTTATTTCAGAACTCTTCATTCTGTTAAACTAAGCACAGGATTAAATATCTATCTAACAAGGCCCTCCAAGCTTTTCTTTTTAGTAAATTCAACAACCGAACGACACCATAGTCCTGCAATTTTCAAACGGTCGGAAACAACACCAAACAATCTGATTGGCCGCTGCTAGTTAAATTCACTCCTCATTTGCATAGGATTAAACGTTTGCCTAATTCGCTCGTCTACGTCACAATCGCCTGCTTCGAACAGACATGAATGGAATAAAGAACTTCCCTTTGATCGCTTTGATGGCATGTATTAGTACCGTTAGGTTTCAAATGTCACCGTAGCCTTACAATACTATTACTATTGCAGTACACTTTAAACAGCCTTTTTAAAGGCTATTTTCATCTCTCAATTCTGTCTTGTAATCACCACTGCCGTAGCTAACATTCTAATCTTTCCTCATCCCATCTCTTTTCACTTCCTTCGGAGCTCATAACAGATCAACCAAAATCAGCACTTTCACTTTGTGAAGCATAGGCTAGCACTCGCGAGAAAAGATCTGTTCAAACTGATTCCTTTAGTTTCCTAAAAAACAAAACACAAATTCGAACAGAATTATTTGCACTTCAGTTTTTTGTTAAGTGGCATATTCAAACTGTGTCCACAGCGGTGACCCATGTGGACAGTGTATCACACACTGTGTCCAGGACCAATTTGTTTGCACAGCTTGCTATATTGAGCTGAAGAGTGACTGCAGGTTGAAGCACCTTTTGGCCACTTGCTCCTTTTCAACCTTCTGGGCAGCACTGATGCGGGAATACTCCCAACTCTCAGATACAGCCTCAAACTTCTCCTCCCTTTTGCTTTGTCATATTTGTACCAGGCAGACTTCCCGCAAAAAAACTAAATCCCGCAATCACACTCAGATTGGACAATGATTAGTGGTTTTTTGTCCAATACTGAGCCACGAATTCAGCAGCTTTGCAGAACAATGCAGGCTCGTGTTTAACATTGAGCTGAGACTTAGTATAAATGTAGACTTTGCTTCTGCTGCTGCTGCTTCCTCCTCCTCCTCCTCCTCCTCCTCCTCCTCCTCCTCCTACTACTAGTCCTCCTCCTAACCTATTTATGGGAGGAGGGGGGAATCCAAGTACTGCAGAACAGTTTGGGGGGAACCGGCTTGCAAAAGTTTGAGAACCCCTAGGCTAAAACAATCTCTTACACTGACTGAGTGCAAACTTTAAATGATTGCGAAGAGTTCACACTGAACTTCCCGATCTGGCAGGAACAAATCAACACATACTACACTTTCTTTAAGACATTGTGTAGGTCATGAAAAGTTGGGCAAAACAAACCTTTGCCCAACCTTCCCTATTTAACGAAGATCACACTACAGTTTTGCCAGACAGAGCCAAGGGCATGGAGACGCAGACTGCCCTCCATCCACCCCAAACGCTGCCAACGCCTCTCCGACACATGCAGAGGCTGACAGTTACGCTCCGCCTGCTGCGAGTCCAGGGAGCATTTTCCCTCTTTTGATTTATGTCACATTATGATGTTTTCACACCCG
Source organism: Clupea harengus (assembly GCF_900700415.2). NCBI lineage: Eukaryota > Metazoa > Chordata > Actinopteri > Clupeiformes > Clupeidae > Clupea > Clupea harengus. Next base: position 29,329,472 of record NC_045156.1, read on the forward strand.
CTGTAAAAATGGGACCAATTTGAGCTTGTTGTGCTTCTCAGCAAATTGCCTTGCCACAAAAAGTCTGATTAATTCCCTTAATGGAGACATGTCCACTGTGTCCTTGTAGCCGAATACCACTGAATTGGCTCGCCATCTCATGCATAATTGATTTTTCGGCAACCTTTCCTTAACCTACAGCGCTAAACCAGGCTTCTGCTAAATCTTCCCATACCCGTTTTGTAACCCTGCAAAGCCTAGCAGTATTAGCATCTTCCATATCCAGTGGAAGCACACTGGACCGATTGACCTTATTGAGATCTATACGTATTGAAGCAGGGTATTCTCCACTCACAGAAACATCAAGCAATTCACATGGGTGGGAACACCCTGGACGAAAGCACGAGGCTTAACTCAAAGTCTATTCAAATGTGTGTGAAATAATGCAGAACTATTCTCTATCTTGTATTTATTACATGCAGGCTATTTCCCATTTCTGTATCTGAACATTATACAGCAAGGGACACATAAGAAACATTTTTGCACCATGCGGTCGCCTAATTAGAGAGAACATATAAAGGAAAACACTGATGTAGTTCTGTTTGTGAGCTTACATTGATATGCAAATGAATTCAATGTGCAAACAATGTCATTAAAAACATATATCATTTGCATGAAGGAACTGAAATGTCAGGAGAAACTGAGATGCTAAGCGTGTCCATACTATGACACCAAAAGCATTCCTATTCAGACTGTTCATTACTTGTGAGTATGTGAGTGTTTCAGCCAGAAAATGTGGTGTAGGTGGGAGTTTACAGACCAGTCTGTCGACCAAAAATATAGAGATTAGGAAATAAAGAGAAAAAAAACGTAACACTTAACACACCTCATCTATGCTGACAACACAGTGAAAGTCCATACTAGACGCATTTACATCAAGGAGTTCTGTCCCTATGGTGCAGAGCCTTCGTCGACAAATCTCTGAATGGAATAGATCGGTGCAACAGACTGCAACAGAAAGAAAGAAATCCTGCATCCTGACAGCCATCTTGTCTTCCACCACAATAGCCTGGAGGGCAGATATGAGGCTAACGGACTTCCAGTCAGAAGCCAAAAGCAAGTAATTGACAAGGAAACCGTACAAGTTTGATACTGACAGACAGACAGACAGACATGGGTGAGGTGCTAAAGCCCATATTCAGACACACACAACAGAACAGAAAGGTGGACTAGAAGTCACAGGTGGCAGTTGGGAGACTAATGACATTTTGGCAGCCTGTGGGACTTGTTTGTGTGTGTGTGTGTGTGTGTGTGTGTGTGTGTGTGTGTGTGTGTGTGTGTGTGTGTGTGTGTGTGTGTGTGTGTGTCTGGAGGTTTTGTGATAAAAAAAAGGGCACCATGGAAGCTGACACTCTGATAGGGACTCCTCTGCTCATCATTAGCATCCATCCCCTTGAAGGACCTCCCCTGGGAAGCGCAGTGCTGTTGCATTGCAGGTGCTCCCCACCCACCCACCCCCTCTTCCTCCTCCTCCTCCTCCTCCTCCTCCTCCTCCTCCTCCTCCTCGTCCTCGTCCCCCTCCCTCCTCCCCCTCCCTCCTCCTCCCTCCTCAGCATCACTGGGCATTGTGCTGACAGCAGCTCCTCTCCTCTGGCCTCTAACTCAGCGGCTTGCCCTTTATGGCCCAGTGTTTGTCCAGAGGAAGGCTGTGGGCGGCAGGCTGAAACTACTATAAATGTACGAGCTGCCAGCAGGACAGAGGCAGGACAGAGGCAGGACAGAGGCCCTGACAAAGAGAAGTCAGGAGCTTTTCTTCTTTAATTACCTCTAACCCAACTCCTCCAAAGAAAAGACAAATGGCAGTACTCTTACAAGGAAGGCCGGGGAAGACAAATGCATGCTGCAAGACAGAAACCTACAGACGACTGCACAGCAGAGTGAACCTCCATAATTGTTTGGGTACGGTTTCCATTGAGGTGTAAAGGCTGGCTTAAGCAGTGTTCACAATACGTGGCTTGGAGGATTTGCAAAATGAGACACTTCACAATGAAAATTGAATTTCCATGTAAATGAGATTTAAAACAAAGTTTAGTGCAATTTAAAAATCACCACATCCTCCTATTCATGCACAGGTAGTCCTACTAACTAAACATTTAAAGCAAATTAGCCCAGCTCATTTAATTGATACAGACCACACCTTGCAATGCAAGCAGACTCATCAGACAGATCAAATTTCAAATATCCGATTTTGTATAATACACAGCTTCCACAGAATCATGCAGGGCTAGGGTGCACACCATTGGTATATCAGCAACTACTGTCTGATTACCTGCTGTGTTCTTACCTTAAGCTTTCACACCAGCAAGTGTGTAAGTGTCCAAAGAACAACATTCCAGTGGCAGAAATCAAATGGTCTTTAATGTATTAAGAGAGCACCATACCTTCACATACTGGCCAACAAAATGGGTGACTTCAGCCGTGAAGCATCCGGAAGAGTCCACGGGGCAGATGGGCGCCGAGTCTTTCTTGATGATGTCATATTCCATACAGACTCGGTAATCATCCTGAGGGAAGAACACAACACATTGGCTCAAACAGTTTCAACTTTTTTAACTTGAACAAACTGTGCCTTCAAAAGGTTGAGGACATGAAACAAATGAAAGCGTTTCTGTCCCAAACAATAACCCATCATGTGTGCCTGCTGGTACCATCCTCCCCCACCTCTATGACACTCTCTGTGTTCCCACCTGGCAACTCCCTGTCTTTCATCCGTGTGCTCTCTGAAGGCATGGACACCACCAGTGCAGTAAGACATTTACATTTAGTCATTTAGCAGACGCTTTTATCCAAAGCGACTTACAATGTATACACATTTTACATTTACACTGATGGCACACTGCACATCAGGAGCAATTAGGGGTTCAGTGTCTTGCTCAAGGACGCTTCGACAGGGAATCGAACTAGCAACCTTCTGTTTACTAAACGACTTCTCTACCTACTGTACCACTGTCGCCCCCAGTAAGACTAACACACGGTATGAACACAGACGCTCATCCTACACACAGGCTCAACCAGATCCAGTGCAGTAAGACTAACACACGGTATGAACACAAGCGCTCATCCTACACACAGGCTCAACCAGATCCAGTGCAGTAAGACTAACACACGGTATGAACACAGACGCTCATCCTACACACAAGCTCTATCAGACCCAGTGCAGTAAGACTAACACACGGTATGAACACAGCAGCTCATCCTACACACAGGCTTTACCAGACCCAGTGCAGTAAGACTAACACACGGTATGAACACAAGCGCTCATCCTACACACAGGCTCAACCAGATCCAGTGCAGTAAGACTAACACACGGTATGAACACAGACGCTCATCCTACACACAGGCTCTAGATACCAGACAAGAATGTGAGATGTGTACTTATTAGAGTGCTGAACATCCAACTGTGCTCAGAAATACACATCCATCTTCACAGGCCTCACGATTCCATTTGGATTCAATGGGTAGCGATTTGATTAGGAACACAATTGCCAATCAGCATCACAATGCATCTGGACCTTCATGTTTTATTGTTAATAAATATTTTAGTACTTAAGTACTTAGATTTTAACTCTATTTTCCCCGTTTTCTTCTCAAAGAAAATTACCAATTACCAAGGCCAATGTCTAAAATACTAAATATTTAGTAGCCTTTGTTGCATTGTAATTACAACTTTTACAACTATTCAAATGTCGCTGTACTATAAAACAAAAATATAACATTAAAACAGCTGGCTTATGATTATCCATTTCACAAGGTAATAAACAGAAATTCATATGTTGTCGGCCTATCTGTGTAAAATTCATGTAAAATCTTTCGAAAGAACCACGGATTGTATTTGGCTAAGATGATACCTTAGGAAGTGGTAGAAAGTAGGCTACTAGCATTTAACTAAGCTAAGTAGCCGAGCTATATTAAAGCTTTGTGTTCAGTCACTGATCACGTTAAAGTGCGCTTAAAATATGATCTAACTATCATGTAACTGCACCTGGCTAGCATCACAAGACCAATGGCTTGGGTACATGGAGTATGTATTGCCAGTATCTGTAAGTTAACTTTAATTCACATATATCTATGGCACTCACGGTGGAAAGATTTGTGTACATTGTGTACACGTGTACAACTGTACTTGGCTACCGTCGAAGTGTTTTCTGTAAATTAACTTTTTATTCATCATTACAACTGCATATTGCAGTGAAATGGGTTTGAATTAACTGTTTAAAATTGATTATGGTGGTATACATTTTTTTTTTTTTTTCTTTTTCTGCATCGACACAGAATCATAACGGTTATTTTCCCCCAGCTTTAGCAGTTTCACAATACATCTTCCTCAGAGTAGAAAAAATGATAAGCTGACAATATCATCTGATGAGACAAGTTCATTCAATGCATAATCAAAAACAAAGGTTTGACCAGATGATGAGGTTCAATATTGAGCTGGTATCATCAATACTTCACCATAGTTCTGCAAGACCCAGGGTCGTCTTCACATCATTAATTTGATGCTTTTCTGCTGTGCTGTGGGTTCTAGTATTTATACCTCCTCCACGCATGCCCCCCTCGAGTACTCAAGAAGTTGATTTTTTCAGGCAAGAAGTAGCCTACTCGACTCAAATTTTATTATTATTATTATTATTGCTATTATTATTACTGCATTTCCTTATTCTTGTGCAGAGCTTACATGGACGAGGCAGAGGCAAAGAACTCCACAACGCATAGCGGAGGACGATGTTGGATAGTTTGCTTGGTTACAATTGAGTCCATCTTTTGGCTTGCTAGCTGTTTCTGATCGTATGCTTGCTAGCTTGCTAGTTCTCCAGATTACATGTTATTTAACCATGGAATTGTTTGCACAACTTGGTAAAATGAGAGAATACGTTTCTTTTGTTCATTCATTAGTTCAACGGTTCAGCTGGCTACAGTGAAATGCAAAGTATGTTTTCTGTACGCTATGCTCAAATGATGTTCACAGAACTTGGAACTCATATAGACACACCTTGCTTTCCTGTCTCAGCAGGGAGGCTGTTTGTGCTTCAACCCCTTCAATGGTAATGAAACTAAATCGGCGTATACTCTATTTCTCACTCACACTGGCTGACTGACTGAGTGATAGCATTTGGCATGGGGACCACATTAATTGAAGAATTGACAAAGACCATTGAGATACAAGTATTTCCAAGTATTTTCCTGTAAAGCCTCTCTGATTGGTCTTGCCCTGTGTTCATTTAAGATGAAATACAACACTCCGTTCACTGAAGATACTGCCGTCTTCTATTACTGATGCTCAGTTACGTAGTGAGTGACGAGCCGCTGAAAGTGGGGAATTAACTAACACGTATGCCCAAGACTGTCTTTCTCCATCTTCTATTCCCTTGACTGGTAGACTCCCTGGTCAGCAGCATAGTCATGAAAGCACTATGTGGAGACACCCTCTCTTTTCTCACACAGAATAACAGAACTACAGCACTGCATCGTTTCAATCTTAAAATCTCTCGAAATTTAAATACTACATATCCCAAATGAATACCTACAAAAGGATGATTCATTTTTTTAAGGCCATGATTATATCATTATACATCTGTAGGAGCCTAACACTGGGAAGTTTGTAACCAAATATTTGGACTCATTTTTGATAACTCCCCTGTGTGCTGGTCATTTTCTTCTTGTTCGACTGATTTCATTTGACACTGCAACAGCCCTTGTTCCAACCCATGACGTGCGGTAATGCCTTTTCAGGTCTCGGGTGACAGAGGTAGAGTGTCCGGTGGCACACTAATCTGCAATCGCTATCTTTCCCATTTCATTTGCACACATTTGTGTCATTCCCACATACAGAACTAAGGTCATGTATCTAGGGTTTGGAAGCCACAATGGTTATGTGAGGGACTTATGTGTGAGAAGGTGACAGTAAATAAGGTGCAAGGGTCTGGGGTCTGGGTCCTGGGTCTGGGTCTGGGTCTGGGTCTGGGTGTAGTCTGGGTCTGGGTCTGGGTCTGGGTCTGGGTCTGGGTCTGGGTTTGGGTCTGGGTCTGGGTGTAGTCTGGGTCTGGGTCTGGGTCTGGGTCTGGGTGTAGTCTGGGTCCGGGTGTAGTCTGGGTCTGGGTGTAGTCTGGGTCTGGGTCTGGGTGTAGTCTGGGTCTGGGTCTGGGTCTGGGTCTGGGTCTGGGTCTGGGTCTGGGTGTAGTCTGGGTCTGGGTCTGGGTGTAGTCTGGGTGTAGTCTGGGTCTGGGTCTGGGTCTGGGTGTAGTCTGGGTGTAGTCTGGGTCTGGGTCTGGGTGTAGTCTGGGTCTGGGTCTGGGTGTAGTCTGGGTGTAGTCTGGGTCTGGGTCTGGGTGTAGTCTGGGTCTGGGTCTGGGTGTAGTCTGGGTCTGGGTCTGGGTCTGGGTGTAGTCTGGGTCTGGGTCTGGGTGTAGTATGGGTCTGGGTCTGGGTCTGGGTCTGGGTCTGGGTCTGGGTCTGGGTGTAGTCTGGGTCTGGGTCTGGGTCTGGGTCTGGGTCTGGGTGTAGTCTGGGTCTGGGTCTGGGTCTGGGTCTGGGTGTAGTCTGGGTGTAGTCTGGGTCTGGGTGTAGTCTGGGTCTGGGTCTGGGTCTGGGTCTGGGTCTGGGTGTAGTCTGGGTCTGGGTCTGGGTCTGGGTGTAGTCTGGGTCTGGGTCTGATCTGGGTCTGGGTCTGGGTCTGGGTGTAGTCTGGGTCTGGGTGTAGTCTGGGTCTGGGTGTAGTCTGGGTCTGGGTCTGGGTCTGGGTCTGGGTCTGGGTGTAGTCTGGGTCTGGGTCTGGGTCTGGGTGTAGTCTGGGTCTGGGTCTGGGTCTGGGTCTGGGTCTGGGTGTAGTCTGGGTCTGGGTCTGGGTCTTTTCCAGCAGCACTTACAGCGCCAAAGTACGGTGCCTGGTGGACCACTCCCGTACCCTCCTCTTCACGGACATAGTTATCCATTACCACCTGGAAGGCCCCACTCTCCTTACACTGCACAGGAGAGAGAGAGAGAGAGAGAGAGAGAGAGAGAGAGAGAGAGAGAGAGAGAGAGAGAGAGAGAGAGATCAGGGTGACTACAACAAGAAGTAAAACTGACCAAAGATCCAACAAAGCTATAGATCTAAACAAAACTACTCATCGTCCTGATCTGCCCCGGGCCTTTTCTACACATTCAAGTTTTACCACACTGGTATTTTGGCACTGACTTTGTAAAGCCACAGGATAGCCCTAAGTTAACTTCTTTTACCGTTTCAGAGAATGCCATACCATAAAGCTTAATATAACTCCCCTGAAGTGCCCACATATTGATTGCATCAGAGGTCAGGCGAGCGCTTACCCCGCTGAAGTACTCAAAGAGTGGCTTGTACTTCTTGCCTTTCAGCGTCTTGCCAGGGAACCTGGGGGAGGGAGGGAGATGCGAGCGGTGAAGACAGCGCCTCAATCTTTCCTGACACAGTGAGTTTATAGGTCTGTCTGCCTCCACAGGAGCCAGGAGTCTGCCTGCCTGGCGTAGGAAGCTCCATGGAGCAGGATCTGTCTTGTCTGCCTTGTCTGTCTCTCTACTCATCCTGTCTCTCTACTCATCCTGTCTCACCTCATCCTCTTATGCTGCTTTCTGCAGCTCGGAGGACAGCCACTGAGCTGTGTAATGACTTCTGTCTCTCCTTTGTCCTCTGTTCTTCCCTTTCACTCATATCTCTCAAAGTTTGGCTCAGCCTATAGGTGACTGCGGCAAGAGCGAAGGAAAGCTCAACAGCTAAAGCCGTCCAAGAACAAATTAGAAAGGCATAGAGGTCGTGAATAGAGCTTCAAGGTGAAATTGAGCAAAGCCGTGAGGGGCAATTCTCTGTAAAAAAAAGTTACAAATGTAAGTCAAAAGGACACAAACTAGTCATGAAGTATTTAAGCCCATTGTCACAGATTTTAAACAGTTTGGAAGCACAAAATGGTAAAGTGCAAAATTGTAATACCTCACAAAATTCTAACATCTTACAAAAATAGCGGATACATGATGCCTGATAATCCAAATTAAGATGTTAAACCAGTCAAAGGACCTTGTCCACCCTTCAGCACCCAGGGAGCCGGCTGCTCCATCTCCCCACAGTGCAGCCCTGTGCTCCAGCCTCCCAGACAGTGGAAGTTAAACAGGCCAGGGGAAGAGCTGAGCAAATACATCTGAGAAGTCAGACAGGGAGGGCCAGCACAAAGTAGCTACAGCTACGAGGTCAAAGTTCAGCACTCACTTGTCCAGCAGGGTGTACTCAGCCTCTGTCTTGAACAGAGCTCCCAGGCGGGCCTCCATCATGATGTAGACCTTCTTGGTGGCGTTATCTGAGGACAGGAGAGACGTAGCAGAACACAAGAGTGAGCCGCTTGCTGCATCAAGTTGGCAAGGTGCGGCGCAATCAGACGTGGCATGAAAATAAGCCATAAGAAGTAATAAGCCATAAAAGACAGGCTTTGAGAGGAACCCTCATAGGTCAGAGCCGTTCATTTAAAGGAGAACCTGTTTGTTCATCGGCTCACAGAGAATATCTTTCGTTTTAGGATTCACCCAAGATATTATTGTTAAGTGCTTTGTTGGCATCACTGGTTCCGTGATGAAAATGCCCCCCTCCTAAAAGGAGTGCTGTGCGTAATTCAAAAGGTGAAAAGCTAGTCGACTGTGTGCAAGTCATTCCATTTCCGAAAACCTTTTTGCTCTTTATCAGACTGGGTTTTATGGCAGAGTGGCCAGATGGAATCGTGTCCTCTCAGTGAAAGACACAGGAAAGTCCGCTTGGAGTTTGGGGAAAAAAAAGCACCCAAAGGACTCTCAGCCAGTGAGAAACAAGATTCTCTGGTCTGATGAAACCAAGACTGAACTGGTTGGCCACAATTCTAAGCGCCATGTCTGGGGGAAACCACGTAGAACTCATCACCAGCGGTGAAGCATGGTGGTGGCAGCATCATGCTGTGGGAGGGTTTTACAGAGGCTGGGATTGGGCCACCGATCTGATCAGGCTTGAATGAAAGCTGGACGGTGCAAACTACAGAGATATTCTCAATGAAAACCTGGTCCAGAGCGCTCAGGACCTCAGACTGGGCTGAAGGTTCACCTTCCAACAAGACAATGACCCTAAGCACACAGTCAAGACAAAATAACCAATACATTAACTCAGGCGGATCTGAAATTCTACTTCAGTAAAAGCCCTGTCACTACTTGTACAGTAAATATATGTGTGCTTTTAAGAATACATCGAAGCAGTGTACCTTACACATGCAAAATTCTACCAAATGTCAAATTTAGGTGCAGAGTCGTTAGCATAAATAAGAAAACAGAAGAGCTCTGATTATTCAGTCAGGACTGATTTTCTCCAAAAGGCAACAGAGCTGTACTCTCCACCTAAGAGAATTTGAATTTGCCCAAACTTTTACAAGGAGATGACAAAGAACAAACTATGCATGACAGTATTGATGAAGGTAAAAAGAAATGTGATTCCTCCAATTGTTGCATTAGAAAGATCTGGTCAGTGTGGTCAGCGGGTGTCAAACACACTCATGGAGCCGCAGGAGACGAGGGTGAGACGAGGGTGAACATTATGAGGGATGACACACACCCCAATGCCAGCCTCTTCACCCTGTTGCCGTCGGGCAGACGCCTACGTAGCCTCAATTCAAGGACTGAGAGACTAAGGAGGAGTTTCTACCCTCAGGCAGTGAGACACTTAATCTCAAATTTTTAAAAATTCAGCACCTTTTTTTTATTATTATTTATTTAAATGTAATTAAATTAAATGCATTTTGTTTTATTTCATTTTATTTTTTGCGCAGTGTGGAGCATAGACCCTTTTACATTTCACTACATTTGTTGTATGTGACGAATAAAATACTTGAACTTGAACACTTAGGAGCAGTGAGAGGAGGAGAGCAAGGCTCCAAACCAGGGCCTGGAGAGGGAGAGAAAGAGAGCGAGGAAAAAGAGAGAGAGAGAGAGAGAGGGGGACTGAAGAGAGAGAAACAATGAGAGTGAGGGAAGGGGGAAGCACATCAATAAAAGATGGCACCTCGTCCCTCTGGAGCAGGCCAATAAATGATTGCACAGGCCACATCGGCGGCTGCTGCTGCTGCTGCTGCTGGCAGATCGAGTGGGCCCGAGCCATCGACGCAAAGCGGATTGGTATTCTGTGCAGCTCTCCCATGCAGCACCCAGGCAAGGACAGGCCACACTAAAGGGCAACAGTGCCCCCTGCTTGCATTAGTGGGTTACTGCACCAGTCCACAAAGAAAGTAGGTCAACCATTTACCACCAGCACTCTCGAGAAGAGAAGCAAAGCAAAACACATTCAAGCCTACACAAACACAAACACACAGACACACACAAAACACCCTCACAAAAAGAGTCCAGGGCTATTTTTATATATGAAGAAAGACTAGGCCTTTTTTGAGTGACCTGATTTGAAGACATGTAGACCTTTAAAACTTCAAAGCATCTCAGTTCTAGCAGGCTGGAGGAGCATAAATTCCAAAAAATGTATCACCAGAAGGACATTTCATTATTCCCTTATTGTAAAAGGTACAACATTTAACCAAAGACCCGGTGGTCAAAAAGTTTCAACATCAGCATCAACTTAACTGAGCATACAGCAGACCTTTGCAGGCCTCACAAAACTTCTAAATTCCACGTAGCCTTTTGGCAGGCATTCTTCAGATTCTGGTTGCTCGAAATGAATTTAACTCTCTCAAATAACAAAAGACCATTTGTTATGTAAAATAAAAAAAAGCAACAACAAAAGAAAAATGATTTAACAAGCACAGACTGAAAAAATCATCATAAATATCATTATGCATCTGTTTCCTTATCTTCCCTTGTTTTGTTTTCTTCAGGCCGCTGCTGTGCTCCCGAAGCGGAATTACTTTGTGAAAAATGCAAAATGCTTTTGGGGTAGCAAAAAAGGTGAGTTTGGTGTAAAAAGAGGGAGGACTATACTGGAAAGAACCTAATCAAAGTGCTAAGTATGGCGGAGGGTCTGTTTTTCCAAAAATCTGTCTGCCTCTGCCAAGAATACTAAAACTGGGTTGTCATTGAATCTTCCAGCAGGACAATGATCCAAAATTGTTTACTGCAAAGACCATGGAGGAATCAAGGACAGACAGATAAGATGTGCAGAAAGGTGCGGAATTTAAAACGTATGATCCATTTTTCCACTTAATATTTGTTGGTAAACCGAGGAGAACTGAAACCGTGGGGACCACATCAGCAGATCCGGGGGGTTCCACTGGATTGGAAATTATTTGTATGAATATTTGTTTTCATGGCACTTAGTACACTTGATGCCCACGTGACTTGCATGTACGTGGCGATGGCCCTGGTTGTTTTTGGTCAAGTAGACCTGAAATATTGGCTCGTTATCTCCCTTTGCCCGCTGTCACATTTAGTTTTTCACACACACATTAGTGATATTGCAGGCTTTAGCGCTTTCCTTCACTGCGCAAGTACGTAAACTCACTCTGTGCACACTCACAGCTCAGTCCGTGGAGTGTGGCGATATGTTTGTGTAAGAACAAATGGACAAAAGATTAAATCCAAAATTCATGTTGTGGTGTAAATGAGGTGTATGAGATATGCACATTTGTCCGTTATGTGCGCAAAACAGTATTGATCTCAGCTTTTCTAGTGCGAATAAAGGAGGGAATTTTATTTTCACTTAGAGGGCAATGATAGCCCATCGAACAGCGTGTTGTTATGTTTTGGTAGCCCAACAGGAAAACCCGGGACGTTGGGCTAACAATCTTAGAGAAAGGGCAAGTTGAATGTTTTGTTGCATGTATGTTTTTGTAAGAGCCAAAGAGACACAAAGAGACTGACCTTGGACCTTGACATACTGGAACTCAGCATTGACACAGAGAGCCAAGTTACTGGGCAGGGTCCAGGGGGTGGTGGTCCAGGCAATCAGACTCACAGCCTCGTCCTCCAACAAAGGGAAGCTCACAATGACAGATGGGTCCTGGACATCCTACAGAGGGTGACAAGCTACAACTGATCAGATCAAGAGGGAAAAAAACAGCTCACGTATTACTTGATAACAGTATCAGAGTGGAACACTTTACTTAAAATAGTTTGCCCTGCAATCCAGTACACGCCTGTCGATCCTCCTAGCTGCCATGTTCTATGTTCTTCACTATGCTAGCGGTGGGAAAACCCCCAAAAAATGCAAGAACAGCTTTTATAGAGGGATGTCACCAATTATCACCAAAATACATCAGTTAGTAACTTAACTAACTATTATCAGTGCAAACTGTTGCCGATTGTGTTTACAAGGCATGTATGTTGGCTAGTTGTGTACATTGGCTATGGTTAGCTGGATAGCTGTCTAGTTTTAGATGCTTACCCCTTGGAAGTCATATTAATTCTGTGTGCACACTTGCACTTAACTTAACTCTGGTTAAGGTTAAGTGAACCCTAGGTTAAGTCCAGGAGGCAGCAATACTGTCCTATACAGATCTCTGCCGTCCCGTGCTTGCCCATGCAAGCCACATACAGAGGGTGTTTGTGCCCAAAATGTTTAAACAATCAATAACAACTTGTGTCTGGCAAATGTTAACACAAGGTCAGTTCTGCCACAAAACTCTACTGTCTTTATAAACTTTTTTAATAACATAATTGCGACAATAAGAGTTAACAAACTTCTCGCCTCATTCTAATACGCAAGAAGCCCCCTCAACATGCATTGGGACAACACCAGAAACACCTGTACGACCTGGAGTTTTTCAAGAATCATGCCTTGTACGTCGCTTTGGATAAAAGCGTCTACTAAATGACTAAATGTAAATGTAAATGAACACACATCATATGCCACTACAGGGACCATGAGCACCATGGAGGCATGTGGGCATGCACCTGCCTGGCTTAGGTCTTACCTCTGACTGACGTCGGTTTGTATATGGCCATAATGAACCATCTAGTCTGTTCGTACTTGTTTAAACCAGGAAATTGTGTCAAATGATAAAGAACAGCGTTGGGTAGGCTAAAGGCTGCTAGCTAACAGCAGGTAGCTCGCTAGCTGGTACTGAGCTATTAAATGGCACTCCTCTTTGCTCTGATTATGAAGATGTTTTTTGTTTTCACCTTCCAGACGACAGCGTTGTGAAGCCATCCACTTCTGAAAATTAAATAACTATCTGTGCTTTTGTTGGCTTTCAGTTTTTGTAGGGGGACGGATTTTCTATTAGATAGATTATTAGATAAGATTAGATAGATAGTATCTCCAAACTGGAGTGCAAGCAGGGACTTCGACGACGTTATAGAAATAAAAATATCTGGAGGCACTGTGGCGCAAGCCAATAAGCCCCCCATTAAGGGCTACAATGCCCGCGGGGACACAGGTTCGATTCCGGCCTGCTGTCGTTTCCCGATCATCTCCCCACCTCTTCACTCCTCCTCACTTCCTGTCCAATATACTTCACTGTCCTATCCAAATAAAGGCTAAAAAAAAGCCCATAAATAAATATTTTAAAAATAAATAAAAATATCAGCGGGTGCAGTAAAGGGATCACAAGTTTCTAAAATGTAATTTTTTTCTCGATATCTCTGTCTGGCTATAGTGGTATGATCTGTGGTGGATGGCGATCGTAATTGAGTAGGCTGCACTGCTCGAAGAGGTCCACTGTTGGTCGCCATCTTCGCTGTTTCGCTGTTCTTTTTGCCCGCCAGGTACCCATTGTAGTCACGTGACAACAACAGTAGAACTGATTTTGAAATACTCCTTCGACATTCAAAGCCCTGAAAGGCCTAGCTCCGGGGATTTATTAGTCCTATCCTGCATATTCCAAATCTCAGGATGCAAGCCTTCTCGTAATTCCAAGAGTGTAGGAGGCAGAGCCTTTTGCTATCAAGCCCCCTGCCTTTGGAATAATCCTCCGTCCTTCATCCGAGAAGCTGACACCTCTTCATTACTACCCATTAGGGCTGTCAACGAATATTCTAAATTCGAATATATATTCGAATAGTTGTTAAAAATAGCATTTCGAATGTGAAAATTAATATTCGAATGTAAAAAAAAAAATTAAAAAAAACAGTGTTTTTTTAAAGCGAATATTCGAACGTCATTTTTGAGCAATTTTGACAGCCCTACCACCCATCGTTAAGAGCTATCAAGCCCCCTGCCTTTGGAATAATCCTCCGTCCTTCATCCGAGAAGCTGACACCTCTTCATTACCACCCATCGTTAAGAACTATGTGCAGAGGTCCACCACTCATTGCAGAGCCTCTGGTGCAAAGGGCTGCATGTGGGGTTGCCTCTCTGTGAGGGTCCTGCCAGTTGGGACTTAATGTGTGAGCCTCAGGTGCAAAGGGCTGCATGTGGTGTTGCCTCTCTGTGAGGGTCCTGCCAGTTGGGACTTAATGTGTGACTTAGTTGGGACTACTTGGGACTTAAGGTGTGCTTCCTGCAGTGCCCTCAGATCTTCAGTAGAGTCCTTCAACTCACTGTAAACTCTTTATGATCTATCTATTCTGCAAGTTACAGCCCTGAGTCAAGGCAATGAAATCTTTTCCAATTCTTTTCCAATTGCAATTCTCTCATTTCAGTGCATTTGCTCGTTCTCACATTTCAGTGCTAGACCACCTGAACCCCTCAGAAGTAATGTGTGTTAGCCCTGCAAAAACAGCCATCTGTCACAACGGGCATCTGTCCAATCCTTTATAAGTCCACCAACAAAATATTTTCTTCAAAGACAATCAGATCCATGTGGGGGCATATCTGAAGACATGTACGAGTTATTCCATGTCTGATCTGTTGGACTACAACAGTGAACTGCCAGTTCCTTCACTGTGAGCGTGAGTGTATGTATGTAGGTGGTACAGCAAGCAGGCCGGCACCGTACCTTGTAGTTCTGGTTGGATTCGAAGTTGGACAGCGGAGTATTGCAGGCGGTGGAGAAAGGCATGACCTTCACTCCTCTGTAGACTAAGCCTTTGTCATAGAGCTGCTTGAACACCCACCTGAGACAGAGGGACAGATGGACACATAAAGCAGGGGAAACACACAGGGATGATTGAGAAACGACATGATGCTAATGAACTAGGGCGTCTAATACCACAGCATATCAACCAATGTGGTAAAAAAAAAGACAATGCCACATATTCAGCTCATGTGTGTGTCAAAGCAGATTCATGCCAAAAACCTAAACGTTCCAGTTTCATCAGAATGTTTAGCTTAGCATATTAATGAAAAACACATCAGATTTATCACGATGTTGAAGAGATAAAGCTTTCATTTTTAGGGTGATCAATCATCAACTATTTAATTTAATGACAGTAGTCAACTGATGAAAAGATTGCTTGTCAGTGCCGTCAAGTAAAACTTTAAAATAACTGGCTACAACAAAAAACAATTTGGCATCACCTTTTCAGCCAGTCAGTTTTATTAAAATAGGCCAGCAGAGTACTCTTATAACTTATTGACAAGGTCATAAGCAACTCAAAAAAAGTCTGACGGTACATTTCCAAAGCATAGGCCTTATTCCACACAACTTTTAGTCACTCATTTTTTTTGCATATAATTATATATGAACAATTCTTCTGAGCATTCAACACATCAGAAATGACTGTTACTATACACCATGTGTCTGTGTGTACTCTGTGGCATTATGGGTGTGATCACCGGGGATGGCAGTGCTGCTGAAGCTTTCTTAAGCAAGAATCTTTTTGTCGACTTTTTGTTGTTCGAATTGTTGTTATAACATAAAAGCACCCAATACCCGATCCCTTCAGTAATGTGCCCAGTTGTAGTTCAAGTTCTTCTAGAAGGATGTTTTCAGATGATAAAAGATAAGATTTGGGGTTATTCTATATGTCTACAACACTGGAGAAGAACATGCATCAAATGTTTCAAAAATTCAAATGTTCGTGTTACCTGATTTAACTGTTTAATTGTTTATTTTAGGCAACTAGGTTTTTCATCATCTTCATTTTCATTTTGATGGCATACAGTCATGTGAAGGACAGATAAACACAGCCATTGTTCCCATTAGTCATCCAGGATATGCACTATGTAGATCTGTGTTCTGAGACAGAATACCCTGTCAGAACGTATGAACAGCTTTCACAGCACGGCATTGCCAACTGTATCGCTAAGGCCCGTTTCACACTGCCTGCGTTGTGTGTGCCTGGCAGCTGTGTTGCGGTACTGCTGCGTCTCGGTTGTGTGTGTGTATTCACATCGCTGACATTTATTCTCCAGTGCTGCTACTGCCAGCCCTATCTATCTGCACTGAGTTTGCCTTTGATATTGGTCGACAATACACAATCAGTTTGGCATCATCCATCGTTGATGAGTGATTTAAAAAGAGAGGACCAGAACGTTGACAAGTTGTACTTTTATTACCCTTATTCAGAGCAATAGCGCAACAGGATACTACTTAACGATATAATGTAATTATAGCCTTCATTGGATTTCTATACAGTACACATGTAGCCTCCACTTTACACTGCAATGTACATACACTCCACTTAACATGCAATTGCTAAAATGGTTAAAAAATGTAATATAATAAATTAATTTAAATTCTATTTCTGTCGTGTCAGTGACATATAGCCCAGACATTGAAACTGCAGGTAAATGTGTCAGTTTATGTAATGTTGCTGGTATGTTGTCAATATGACTATTAAAATATAATTTTACTGTCTATTTCTGAAAAATAGGCTCCACGCCGAAACTCTACACGTCTCACGCAGGCAGCGTGCATGTGCTAACCTATTAACATGGGCGCCGAAATAAAAATCAACAGGTAACGCAGCTGCAACGCAGCCAGTGTAAAAACGGGCATAAGAGACACTACTTACCATGTTAGCAAACTTTCATAAGTGCCAACTGGGCTGTTTATGGTGTATGCATACTTTTTAGGTAGTTAGCTCGCTAGTTTTAGACCAAAACTCCTTACAGCCACTTTATTACTGCAGGGGAGGAAAGATGATGAAAGTTCTTACACTGAATGCTCTGTGGCCAACTTTTACAACTTCCATTCTGCAAACTTAACCTTTAAACTGATTCATGACAAGATGTATAACAAGAATTTCAGTAATCTTCAAACAAATGACTAGCTTTCCATGTCAAGACAGTCCTCATTCTCCAGACTCTCAGATATCATCTACCCCATCTGAGGGCCTGCATAAAGAGTAATGTATGGTTTACAGATTTTCTTTTCTTTAGAAGTCTCTAAATGTTTTAGAAACAAGAACATCATGGAGAGGCAACAAGCAAATGTGCAATGTTACACAGGAGGAAAGCGATTTATGGCATGTAGAAACTGCACTCTACTGCCTTACACTCAATAAGTCGATCTCCAGATAAAGGGTATATTGATATTAAAGATGCAGTCTGCAATTCTGTTGAAAGGTTGTTGATATTTGAGTTCAACAACCAACCAGTTTACACTGATTAGTTGATTAGCTGGGTTGGTTAAGTGAAAGTTGTTGCATACTTAAATATAATTGCAGAAACAGAAATGAGTAAGACTGTCCATTTCGCAGGGCTCAGGCAAACATTTTTAATTAAACTATAAATCTTAATGGTTATTCAACTTCTCGCAATATGCCTGCACTGATTACAGATAAATTAGGCAGACTTCATTCTAAGTTATGTTGCACTCTATTAGGCAGACTCCACACAAACTTATGGTGCGCAAGCTTTACTTTTTTGAACACGTTTCTGTGAACTCAAGTGGTGGACCAGGTGCTAACAACACTTGGATCACAGGTTTGATAACCAGGGGCAGAGAATTGGTGTGACCAATGGTAACCACATTTATATATTTTTAATTTAACTTGTTTTCTTTTACACTGAAAAAATGAGCAGGTTTATTTGTCTTTTTAATATTTTGATAATCTGGTACTGGCTGGGTTAAATACCTTGTATTTTGGTGTTTTTGGTGAACTGTTTTCAAGTAACAGATGATGAAGTTGCTGATGTACAGCTGCCATGAATCCAATTTAATCTAAATATTACAGCTGACTGGTGGCTTGTTATTGTTGTTTTGCTTGCTTGTTTTACTTATGGTACTCTTTCTGATGAAGCCAAATTAACTTACCAAACAGTCTCCATAAACCATGGATAAAGAGTCTTGTAGTCATTCTTGAAGTCAATCCATCGTCCCATTCGGGTTACAGAAGCCTGGTGCAAAATAATCATGATTTTGAGGTCAACTGTCTCTGTCTGGATATGAATGTCCATTTCAATATATTCTTCTCAGGCCAAATCTGAGACCTGGAATTAGCCTGTCTTCAGACAAGAACCAACGTGTGACTGTCCCCACCCTGAAATGTGTTAGACTTGCGTGGGATCAAGAAATACACAGGTGCTCATGAATAGTGTGTCATTGAAGGCTCTGGTACTGGGAAAAGACTGAAAGGTTTGAAAGTACCATACATTGAGCATACTGAGCAAAACACACCTACCTCCCATTCATTTGAGTATCTCATCACAATGTTCCGGCACTGCTTGTTGTATTCTGCGATTCCCATCTTGGCCACATCATCTGGCCCTTTAATGCCAAGGGTCTTATCAATTTCATATTCCTGAGAGGGGCAGGAAGGGGAAAGAAACATTAACCAAAAGTAGAGCTAAATGAAAATATGTAAGATTACAGTCAGAGTTACAATCGCTTGAGACATCGGGAACAATGCAGTGGACCCAAACACACTGAAACGACTATTACAGTCAAGACAAACACATTGAAACGACTATTACAGTCAAGACAAATACATTGAAACGGCTATTACAGTCAAGACAAACACATTGAAACGACTATTACAGTCAAGACAAACACATTGAAGTGGAAAGTGAAACAAAAGAGTTCATACCACAGGCAGTCCATGGCAATCCCAGCCAAATCTCCTGTCTACATGAAAGCCACTCTGATGGGAGAACCTGGTGACAATGTCTTTGATGGTACCAGCCAGAATGTGACCATAATGAGGCAGGCCAGTGGCAAATGGTGGCCCATCATAAAATGTGTACCTACAAGTGAAATTAACACTTTATTATTCTTTTATACTTACATCACTGACTGCAGTGACAAAATATTCAGGAAGCACTTTTGGAGACAGGTTTAAACCAGTGATGCAACATTCCATTTTGTTTGGGTTATTTTTATATTGGTCAATGACGTGAACAAATGTCGAATGAGGTGATGATATTAAGAAGGTAAGAAGAGTAGGAGTTAGACAGCACAAACACACACACACACACACACACACACACCACACTACAGTTTGATGAATGTTGTGAATTACATGTCAGAGAGTTAATTAAATTGTTTGTCTTTCTGTTGATTAGAAAAGTATGAATGTAATAATATTTACTTCTGATACCTCATACTCTACTTTATGATAAGAAACTAAACAGTCTTCAGCACCAGACATACAGTCTGAAGTTGAAACTCTATTTTAACAACGGTGTCATACTTAGGTCGGTTCTTGGATTGTTTGAGACATTCCTGGAAGCAGTCCTTGTCCTTCCACAGCTGGAGGATGCGTTCTTCCTCAGAGGGAAAGTGGATGGATTCAGGCACTGGTTGCACCATGGCATCTACCAAGCAAACATAATAATAATAATAATAATAATAATAATAATAAAACTTTATTTATATAGCACCTTTCATGCAAAGGAATGCAGCTCAAAGTGCTTTAAACATGACAATATGTTTCAAGTGTACTTAAGTTTTCTAATTGCTACTACTGTCATTTTCAACGCATTACCTACATACATACCTACCTACATACATACATACATGCAACCGCAAGAATATTTCCACTCTATTCACATCTAAACATTGCCAACTAATACTCAAGTGTTTTGACTGGCAGTTTCTTTTAAATGTGTTAACTAATGCAAACTGACAATGAAAGTGTTCTGGATTGGGCCTCTCCAAACTACAGGTCTACAATTCTACAGGTCTAATTTCTGAATTAGAAGTTAAGATACCTATTGTACACAACAACTGAACAACGACCTGTCAAAGAAAATACGTAGCCTACCAATATCGTTAGCTAGCATGCTTTCTCTAACAAGTTTGGCTAACATCAGCTGATTACATACACGTCCAAAGCAAATGGACTTTTCTTGATATGATACGTAGCTTTAAACAGCTGTTCTAAATAATTGTATCTTATTACACGCAACTGATTGTCGCAGGAAAATATATTTCATCATTTTGCAATTCTATAGTTTTACTCACATGTTGGCTTCGCCGGTGAGCAGAAAGGGGAGGTGATAGGGAAATGATGCAACTGCTCTGAAAGCCTGAGCAGCGTGAAACTAGCCTAAGTGCAGGTCGCTTCCGGATGGGAGACAGTTTCTGGATGGGAGACGGTAACAATTCAAAGTAAAAGCCCAGGAATACTGCAGTATAACAGCACAAACGAAATTATCTTGGATTAGTTTCATGCATAATATAGCGGTAAAGCATTTTAACATTTAATGATCTAAAAACACATGTAGGCCTAACACATCGCCCCATTGCACCAATGTTGTTAGCCTAGGTTTAATTTCTATGCTTTAGTGTAGTTTATCAAACCACACCAATTTCACAATTGTTCAGAGAAATGAACCTTAAAATAAAAAACACAGACTACCTCCTTTCTTACAGAACTTGTGCCACTGCACAATTAAGTAAAAATGTATATTCACATCTCACATATTTTCACTCGTCCAATAGACTGATGCTGCAAAAGTAGTTAGACCAAAAAAAAAACTACAATGGTGTACCCCCTCAATATAGGGGTCAAATGTATTTATTGGAAGGTGTAAAACATGATTCTGAAATAAAAAGTGGGAAACTGTCGTCCGCGTGGCATCCACAGCCTTTCAAGCATGTGGCCTGTTGACCTCTATAGGTGTTATTGACATACACTGATACTGCAAAAGTTGTTAGGCTGGGCAAACTACAAATTGTAACTCCTCAATAAAGGGGTCAAGTCTTTTTATTAGGGTGTAGGACATGATTCTGAAATAAAAAGTGGGGAATTGTAATCCGAGCTGGAAAGGCTTTGTGTACGCCATGTGGACATGGTCTATTAGTATTAGAAGAAAAAAATTGGAAAAAACATAAACAAGCGAGCTCACCCCCTTTTCTTGGCTATGTAGGCCTACATGGTACGTTTTTAACACTTTAGCAAAGCAGATGATAACCAAATTAACAGTGAAATAAATCAGAATCTACGTCACCATAAATACGACAGTCAGACATGCAAATTATGATTGGATTTTTAATTAGGTTTATTTTCAACCCTCACCGTTCGTAAAGAGCGTCTTTTAATACCAATTTTAGACTGGACTTTTATTTTAACATGTTGTCAACAGTCGTCGGCCGCCATTGCCAAAAACGGATGTCTGTCTTAGGTTTATTTAGCAGCGTTCAGTGAGCAACTATAGGCAAATGAGCTCGAGCGACTTCTGGTTACGATTTTTCAAAATAAAAGTCCCTTATTAGCCCCGTGTTTTCTTAAACTATCAGAGATATTAATTTCATAGTAACATCAAAATGGGTTAAAAACGATTCACTGATGTTACAAAAGTATGGTTTTCTTGTTTTCATATAATGAACAATGACTAAACAGATAATATTGTGTTAAGAAAAAGTAAAACACACCCCAATATGCTGATAAAAGGATTATGCCTTCATTAAAGTTGGTTGAACTTGTTCAGAACTGTAAAGAAAGGGTAAAATATGTTTAGCAGTCATTATTCTGGTCATTCACTGTGAAAAAACACTTGACACACAGATCACACAGGTGAAAAGGGATTATCTCCAATGCCAGGGTATTGCCATGTGACACGTATCACACTTTGCTGATGAAACTAAAGATTGTGTCTCAATAAAAGGGGGGTGGAATATGTTCAGGACACTCCAAACATTAAATAAAATGTGTGAAGTAGTTCAGATTTACGTCCCTGAATGCTCCACAATACTTTAAACATAGGCCTACACACAGGCGAAAATGCATTATCTTCAATGGCAGGGCCATGTGACATGTACTTTATACTTTAAACGAGTTTTATTGTTCCATTTGTCCTAATGATCGGGAAAATAGTTAAAAGCGTGTTTGAAAGTTATAGTAGCCTATTTGTCATTATAAAGTCCTAATCTGTCTACTCGCTAGATCAGACTTTATAATGGTATTTTGTTAACTGTGCATTATATTAACTTGATTTAAAACAAGGTAAGATATAGTGAGTTAATTTTAAGCGTACAGGATACTTTGATAATGACTAAGATGTAGCTGAAAATTGACAATTAATATTACTTTCATAGTAACATCAAAATGGGTTAAAAACGATTCACTGATGTTACAAAAGTATGATTTTCTTGTTTAAATATAGGGAACACTGACTAAACAGGCATCATTGTAAATATTGTAGTAAGAAACAGTAAAACACACAACAATCTGCTGATAAAAGGATTATGTCTTCAATAAAGTTGGTTGAACATGTTCAGAACACTGTAAAGAAAGGGTAAAATATGTTTAGCAGTCATTATTCTGGTCATTCACTGTGAAAAAACACTTGACACACAGATCACACAGGCGAAAATGCATTATCTTCAATGGCAGGGTATTGCCATGTGACATGTATCACTCTTTGCTGATGAAACTAAAGATTGTGTCTCAATGAAAGGGGGGTGGAATATGTTTAGGACATTCCAAACATTAAATAAAATGTGTGAAGTAGTTGAGATTTACGTCCCTGAATGCTCCACAATACTTTAAACATAGGTGATCAGACAGGCGAAAATGCATTATCTTCAATGGTAGGGCCATGTGACATGTATCACTCTTTGCTGAAAAAACTAAAGATTGTGTCTCAATGAAAGGGGGGTGGAATATGTTCAGGACACTCCAAACATTAAATAAAATGTGTGAAGTAGTTCAGATTTACGTCCCTGAAGGCTCCACAATACTTTAAACATAGGTGATCAGACAGGCGAAAATGCATTAACTTCAATGGCAGGGCCATGTGACATGTATCGCTCTTTGCTGAAAAAACTAAAGATTGTGTCTCAATGAAAGGGGGGTGGAATATGTTCAGGACACTCCAAACATTAAATAAAATGTGTGAAGTAGTTGAGATTTACGTCCCTGAATGCTCCACAATACTTTAAACATAGGCCTACACACAGGCGAAAATGCATTGTCTTCAATGGCAGGGCCATGTGACATGTATCACTCTTTGCTGAAAAAACTAAAGATTGTGTCTCAGTGAAAGGGGGGTGGAATATGTTCAGGACACTCCAAACATTAAATAAAATGTGTGAAGTAGTTCAGATTTGCGTCCCTGAAGGCTCCACAATACTTTAAACATAGGTGATCAGACAGGCGAAAATGCATTATTTTCAATGGCAGGGCCATGTGACATGTATCGCTCTTTGCTGAAAAAACTAAAGATTGTGTCTCAATGAAAGGGGGGTGGAATATGTTCAGGACACTCCAAACATTAAATAAAATGTGTGAAGTAGTTCAGATTTGCGTCCCTGAAGGCTCCACAATACTTTAAACATAGGCCTACACACAGGCGAAAATGCATTACCTTCAATGGCAGGGCCATGTGATACGTATGACACTTTGCTGAAAAAACTAAAGATTGTGTCTCAATGAAAGGGGGGTCGAATATGTTCAGGACACTCCAAACATTAAATAAAATGTGTGAAGTAGTTGAGATTTACGTCCCTGAGTGCTCCACAATACTTTAAACGTACGTGTCACATGGCCCTGCCATTGAACATAATGCATTTTCGCCTGTCTGATCACCTATGTTTAAAGTATTGTGGAGCATTCAGGGACGTAAATCTCAACTACTTCACACATTTTATTTAATGTTTGGAGTGTCCTGAACATATTCCACCCCCCTTTCATTGAGACACAATCTTTAGTTTTTTCAGCAAAGAGTGATACATGTCACATGGCCCTGCCATTGAAGATAATGCATTTTCGCCTGTCTGATCACCTATGTTTAAAGTATTGTGGAGCCTTCAGGGACGCAAATCTCAACTACTTCACACATTTTATTTAATGTTTGGAGTGTCCTGAACATATTCCACCCCCCTTTCATTGAGACACAATCTTTAGTTTTTTCAGCAAAGAGCGATACATGTCACATGGCCCTGCCATTGAAAATAATGCATTTTCGCCTGTCTGATCACCTATGTTTAAAGTATTGTGGAGCCTTCAGGGACGCAAATCTGAACTACTTCACACATTTTATTTAATGTTTGGAGTGTCCTGAACATATTCCACCCCCCTTTCATTGAGACACAATCTTTAGTTTTTTCAGCAAAGAGCGATACATGTCACATGGCCCTGCCATTGAAAATAATGCATTTTCGCCTGTCTGATCACCTATGTTTAAAGTATTGTGGAGCCTTCAGGGACGCAAATCTGAACTACTTCACACATTTTATTTAATGTTTGGAGTGTCCTGAACATATTCCACCCCCCTTTCATTGAGACACAATCTTTAGTTTTTTCAGCAAAGAGCGATACATGTCACATGGCCCTGCCATTGAAAATAATGCATTTTCGCCTGTCTGATCACCTATGTTTAAAGTATTGTAGAGCCTTCAGGGACGCAAATCTGAACTACTTCACACATTTTATTTAATGTTTGGAGTGTCCTGAACATATTCCACCCCCCTTTCATTGAGACACAATCTTTAGTTTTTTCAGCAAAGAGCGATACATGTCACATGGCCCTGCCATTGAAAATAATGCATTTTCGCCTGTCTGATCACCTATGTTTAAAGTATTGTGGAGCCTTCAGGGACGCTAATCTCAACTACTTCACACATTTTATTTAATGTTTGGAGTGTCCTGAACATATTCCACCCCCCTTTCATTGAGACACAATCTTTAGTTTTTTCAGCAAAGAGTGATACATGTCACATGGCCCTGCCATTGAAGATAATGCATTTTCGCCTGTCTGATCACCTATGTTTAAAGTATTGTGGAGCCTTCAGGGACGCAAATCTGAACTACTTCACACATTTTATTTAATGTTTGGAGTGTCCTGAACATATTCCACCCCCCTTTCATTGAGACACAATCTTTAGTTTTTTCAGCAAAGAGTGATACGTGTCACATGGCAATACCCTGGCATTGGAGATAATCCCTTTTCACCTGTGTGATCTGTGTGTCAAGTGTTTTTTCACAGTGAATGACCAGAATAATGACTGCTAAACATATTTTACCCTTTCTTTACAGTTCTGAACAAGTTCAACCAACTTTAATGAAGGCATAATCCTTTTATCAGCATAATGGGGTGTGTTTTACTTTTTCTTAATACAATATTGTCTGTTTAGTCATTGTTCATTATATTAAAACAAGAAAACCATACTTTTGTAACATCAGTGAATCGTTTTTAACCCATTTTGATGTTACTATGAAATTAATATCTCTGATAGTTTAAGAAAACACGGGGCTAATAAGGGACTTTTATTTTGAAAAATCGTAACCGGAAGTCGCTCGAGCTCATTTGCCTATAGTTGCTCACTGAACGCTGCTTATCGTTGCTAGCAGAACGGAACTGGTTTATTTAGGCTGACGATGATGTCAAGCGGAACCGGAAATATCACAACTGTATTTAACCATAGATACAACGGCATTATAATAAATGCTTGGCTTCGCACTGTGACAGGATTTTTTTTTAATTAATATGCAAGTACTCGTTGGTATATTACATTCAAACGGCATTAAAACGACCCAAATGAAGTTAAAGTGTCAAAGTGATTCACAATAAAAAAGTAAACTGTTCTCATGGCCAGCAGAGGTCACTCTTTCATTGTGCCGTTCTGTCCACGCAAATGTTCCAACAAAGTTCTTTATGCGTCTCTGATTTCAATCAACACATTTCCAGCTACAGCACAGTTACTTTGTAATGTGATTATGTGGACTGTTTATCTATGGTTCACATGGCTGGTGTATGAGCTGATGGATAAAGCAGAACAGAGAAGAAGTAGGCTACATGAACTCAAATGTAAATCTTATGATCCAGGTTTGGATGAAGTCTATCATTCCTCTATGTGATAAACTACACAACCACATCCGGTCTAAACCTTGCCTGTTAATCTTCCTCAGTGTCTTCCATCTTCCCTCCTTCTTCCTCATCTTTGTTTTTTCCCTGAATTATCTAAACAGATTTACAGGCAAAAATAGACTGGATCTCCTGTAGTTTACTGCAACTGAACAAGTAAAAAGAATGAAGGGAATCTCAGACAATTCACAAGGGACAAATACATTGATTATAGTCTGGGCTTGGAGGAGGACCCTTCCTCAAGTTAGTACTAGAACCCCCAGTTGCCAGTCTTTCTCTTCACAAGGACTTTCCACTTGAGGAGTAAGGGTTGGAGCTCTTAAAAAGACATCTCTCAAACATCATGGACGACATCTACAAGGCAGCGGTACGTTTTTTCGTCTAAGTGAAAGCCTGGTTCTTCATCTCATACTTATTACATACATATTTATTTATTTCCAATGTGATATATCAGGGCATACACAGTAATACTATATCTGTAAAATATAAATGTAAAATAATGTCTCAGTCATAATTACCATATGTAAATTGTATCATTCTTGAGAGGAAAAGTCGAACATTTCATAAAATATTTCCTGTTTAATAGGAAAGTATTTTATTTTATCACAGCAACCAGAAAAAAAGGAAAGAGATTGAACAAATGTTGAATTTTGAACAAATGTGATTGAAGCATAGATCCCTGCACAATATCTCCCCTACCTCAAGTAAGAATTCAGAAATGTTATAATCCTTCAGAAAGTAGAATACAAGTAAAATACATCCAACAATTCCACTTTACTGTCCGCTACACTAAGGATGCCATTTGGATTATGTGCTACTAAAAGCACATCACAGCCCAAATTAGGTTTCTTTTATTTAATGTGTGTCTGTCTCAATAACCTGTACCATTTGTGCTGCAGGAAAGCTTTACAGATTGCTCAAATGAATTTATCTCCCCTATACAGGTGGAACAACTAACAGAAGAGCAAAAAAATGGTGCGAAACATGTTGTCTATGCTGTATGATCTGCTCTGTTATTGAGTGTTTGTTTGTTTGTTTGTGTGAGGAGATATTGTAAAACAGCTCAGTGTTTATGCTAGTGTACATACCTCTTGTAATGTTTAACAGCAGAAAATAACCTTGTCACTCCTGGGAGAAAAGACTCCATAGGCATAAATCAGTCATGAAAATATAAACAGGACAATTAAGAGATAGTGTGTCCCATCTCAAAGGGAGTTGCCTGTATGCTATTTCTGTTGAATAAACAACAGATCAGCACGAGATACCATATGCCCTTTCAGCTCAGTGTTTCAGTTGCCACTAACATTAAGAAGCCAATGGCTATTGAAGCTGGATGTTGAAGTTGCCATTAACATTAATAAGCCCATGGCTGTTGAAGCTGGATGTTGAAGTTATACCTGGAACATTCTGGGACTAGACCCCACACTACGCATATAAAATACGGCTCAAAATTTGAAAACAATCTGAAATATATGAAAAGTGAATTTTCATTCTAAGTCAAATGTATAGATGTCTTTATGTATCATACAACAGTACCAACTGGTACATTACCTGGGTAATGATTTAGAACCAGTTGTCGTCTTTGCTTCCTTGATAGGGTTAGACGTGTTCTTTAATCCGACTGTTCTCTCTGTGATGAAATAGAGTTCAGGGCTGCCTTTGACATATTTGTGCAAGATGCTGAAGACGGCTGCATTAGCACAAAAGAACTTGGGAAAGTGATGAGGATGCTGGGACAAAACCCTACTCCAGAGGAACTCCAAGAAATAATTGATGAGGTGGATGAGGATGGTAATGTTGGACTCTATCCTCCTGCCTCACACTTGTCACATGTCATATCAGAGAACTCTATGATGCCGGTCGACATGTGCACTCACTCAAACAGCATGTACACATATAAACATTATGTATGTTGATTGTGCTTTTTAGAGAATGGGATAGTGAAATTTTTTTAAATGGTTAGAAACTTGGTTTGCTCGCCAGCAAAATAATAATAATTTCAATGGACAATTGTTCATACAATTTCAGGGGGAGTACTCTACGATCCATGCTCTAGAACAGCCACATGCATATGTCCTAGTGGTGTTTATGTGCTGGGTGACTCTTTTCAGGGAGTGGCACTGTGGACTTCGATGAGTTCCTGGTTATGATGGTGAGGTGCATGAAGGATGACAGCAAAAACAAATCCGAGGAGGAGCTGGCAGACATTTTCAGAATGTTTGACAAGTGAGTCAAATGTGTTTCACACCCAGCGGTTCAGTGTCCCCCTTAATTCAGTCATACTACTACTTAATCAACTACTCAAATTATTTGAAATATATGCTGTCCTACAGAAATGGAGATGGATACATTGACTTGGAAGAGCTGAAGAAGATGCTGGACGCCACCGGGGAAGCCATCACAGAGGATGACATAGAGGAACTGATGAAAGATGGAGACCGGAACAACGATGGGAAAATTGATTATGATGGTAAGATACTGTTTATGGGGTTCCCACCCCTTTTTCTTTGACATTTCAAAACTTTTATGACTTTTCAAGGACCTTTAATGGCATATTACAACCCACAAGTACAACAAGATTGTGTACTTTACTCCACAGATTGGGCTTAATTACTGAAACAACCTTTTCCATTTGTCATAGATTAGTTACATATCATTTCAGAGTACAAGAGCACTAGAATGACTTTCATTAGACCTACACAAAGAACAATTTCATGACTTTCCCAATACTTTCAAGTAATTTACTGAATTTCATGACTTTTCAAAGACTGAAAAATGGGATTTTAAAATTCCATGACTTTTCACATCCATGGGAACCCCGTCTTCTCAGACAAACAGCAGCTCGCTGCATATTTAAAGGATTTTGTTAAATTGGTTAAATATTTAAATGAATGCTGTGATTTAATTTTTGAATGAAGTTTAGGTTTGTTTGAACATCATTTTTCTATGACCTTGTACTAAGAACAATATATATATTCTCTCCTCAGAATTTCTGGAATTCATGAAAGGAGTGGAGTAGAGCCTGCGGATCACCTCTCACTTCATGACTGCCGTTCAGATTTCGTGTTTATCCAAACAACAATTATATACTGTTTTTTTTCTATTCTGTGCCTTTAGTCTCATCACTTCTGTATGTAGATTTTAATACTTGAGAAAACTAACATGTTAAGTTCTCGATCAGCTTGACTAATACATTTTCACCCGTAGACCGTATCAATGTTAATGTTATGGAATGCTATAAAATACTTGTTTGAAATGATGGTCCGACATCCTTTTGTGCCCACCATACCATGTGATATTTCAAACAGCAACATTTTCACCATACCACAAGAACTGAAAGTACCAAGGACAATTTCCTGAGGGGCAGCTGCCGGATCACCCAAACTTGAGCCTGTGACCTCTCTCTGAACTCTCTCTGCCCTGCGGAGGAATAGCCTCATCTGTCCGTCATGACCTCATCTGTGCTTAGTACAGTTGTCAGTGTTGTTTGGAGGGGGGGGGGGAAACAAGCCAAAGACAAGACCTGGCATCATGCATGGGTCATGACAGAAATGAAAATGAACCACACATACCAAAGCCAGTGTGCTTGTAGTGAGATCATGAGACAGACAGACACATGCTTTTCATGATTGCCTATATTTAAACTCCAAGAATGCTGCTGTAGTGTTGGCTTAAAATAATTACACAGGTAAGTTAACGGCACATTATGCAGGTTGTTTGTTACCATTTTTGCATTTTGGAGATCAACCATTTTATCCTCAAAATTAATTTTGATGGAATATGGGCAATGTGAAATGCACACAAATGTTCACACTAGAAATCTGGGCTATTGACCATCCAAGTTTGAAACCAAGTAGAAATGTAACAGCTTTTAGAGAACATCACCTAATATGTGCCCATATGTTAAGGGTATGACCAAAAATACCTATGACTGTGTAAAGAAAGATTTGGGTAAATAAGCGCACTTTCAGAAATGCTATAGTATGCCCATGAGAAGTCTGTTCAGTGCCACTTCTAGTTCCCATAGCGTGAAGGTTGTTAAAGGATACACATCTTGCTAACGCTTGAAAATAGGAGCACAAATACCAACTGCCTCGAAATAAGCCGAAGACAGAAGAGAGCTCATTGAATGACGCACCACTACTAGAAGACAGTGAACTAGTCTGCACCAAGTAGGCACTTCTATATTTTTATAAAACACATGGATTCTTATACCGTGACTCCACAATTCGGCAGCAATTTTATCATTAGAGGACACGCTTAAAAAATTGGTCATAAGTGACAACTCTTCATTAAGACCAGCAAAACCCCATGCTCCCATCAAGAAGACAGCTCAATGCCGTGCCCAAGATATCTACAACTTCGACACGCAAGACCCCTGTACTGAAGTACGCATGAGGAGGAGCTCATGAATGCCCAAGTGAAAACAGCTTCAACGACTAACCATGTTGACCTCAGCTATTTATATCAAACTGACTATGATGGACAAAATCAATGCCAAGCAGCAAAGCTAACGAGTTTCTCCAGTATGCCTAAAATCATTCTGTTAAGGGAAATGGACAAATGTGGAACTACTGGAAGGGCAGACTTCAGCAACACCTTCTCATAGCACATACATCCAGAGGTTATTACCCAAATTAAAAGCACACACACAAGAAGCCGATTCTCAAACGTTTTATGGACACACCCAAGGAATGTTTCGACGTCAAATGAATCTGTCCAATAGGCAGCTCATCTGGTCACAATACGTCATGTCAACTACAGTATGAGCATGAAAAATACCTTAACTTCTTAAAAAAAAAAAAAAGAGAGTTGTTGACAGTGTCCTTAACAAACCATGGCTTTATTGTGGTGGTAGTACAGAGTCCTTTGGGAAAGATGGTATGTGTGGTGTCTCTGGAACATGTCTGCTGTTCATTGTTTGACAGCCTTGGGTGCCCCCTTCTTGTTGTGTTTCTTGGCAAAACGCATGTTCCTCAGGAACTTAGGGCAGACCTGCAGGAACGAACAGACAGCCAGTGAAAACCAGCACCACTTTAACAGAGAACAGATTTAAAACTGCTCAGGGTGGCAGTGCATCAATGGCATAAGGAACAAAACTGATAAGCGGGGTCAGTGTAACATTGATGTCAGAGTCGTGTAAGTATCAGAACTTTTCTTTCTTTAAATGGTGTCAGTCATCAAATCAGTGGCTACAGCACAGAAAGAACACTAAAGTGCCAGTTTGTCAAATACTATGTATTCTAACCATATAGGACAGAAACATTTACGCTACCATGCTAGAGTGCAGAGTAGTAAAAGGCATGTCTGAAAGAAACAGGGTTTGTCAGGAATAGAGGATCCAGCAAACACGGGAAAGACTTTCTGTTTACTCTTCCTGCATTATCAATGATCTGGCAACAATCATGCCACGACCACTTTCGATACAGGGTCATCATAGGGCTTGTACACACATGTACATAGAAGTCATGGTGATGACATTTTTAAAACACAATCTGCATGGCTCACTAAACGGATCTACCATGAAATCGAACTTATTATTTAAATCCAACGAACATGTCTCAATTAGACCAGTATCTTCTAATCTATGTTGCAACAACCAATTCCAACTTACCCCCTTCAACGACTCGTAACGGTCAGACTTTGGCTTCTTGATTCCATTTCTGTGCCATTTGCGAGCTGAAGATTCAGAAGAAAATGTATTGGGATATATACACGACACACATTTCGACTGATTCAAAACGTCAACGTGACTTGCCTAGCACAATTATGCTAGCTACCCTAGCTATCTAGTTATCCAACTTAAAGTTACCCTCAGGTTCTCCAAATAAATGACTCAAACAAAGCGTACTTACACTGGTTGTGGGTGGTGTGATTCTTTGACTTTGCCATTTCGGTAGCTGATTCTGTCACAAAGAGAGGGGAGAGGAGAACTTGCAATTAGCCAACAAACATCAGCCAGCCTAGATGGTTAGGCACCCAAATCCCCATATACTGTAACCATTAGCCATTCGGGGGAGATACCAGTATAATACGAAACATGTAAGTAAGGGGCTATCAGTGATAACATACAGTGTAGTAAACTAGAACTCGATAGTTAGCAACCTTGTAAACAATTTTAGCATGTAAGCAACTCAAACCCGCGATGAGTGAAAGAACAGCTACTATTTTTTAGATAATATTGTAACAAGGTTGTGAAATAAAATTACATCTAACTAGCACACGAGTGATTATTCACTTATTATTAACAATAACTTGAAATTAAGTTTCATACATGTAGGATTGCTTTAGATTTAGAATACTGGCAGTGAGAAAAATCTAATACCTGCCACACGTATGGATTCTATACCGGAAGAGGACGCATAATGGAATTGTGGGAAATTTGAAAGAACCGTATTTTGCCCAAGCCTGTAACTCCCCTCTAAGAACAGTGCTGCCCCCTATCGAAATGCATGACCGAGGAGTTCTCTTGGGTTTGAGTTGCTTACATGCTAAAATTGCTTATATTACAAGGTTGCTAACTATAGAGTTCTAGTTACACCGCTAAGGATGTATTTGAGCAACTGTGTGACGCAATTGAGCATTACTGGTCTGTCATGGAAGTCGCTCCGAGGAATAACAGAGGGTTCACCATCAATGATCAGCATATCAGTAAACTATTAATTTAGATCACTATAGATGGAAAGATGCTGTATTTTGACAGACAAATGAAATTATACACTTGAAATATATTGATTATAAATACATTTATTTTATAAAATAAAATAATTCAGATTTTTGCTGAAACTTTATTCAGTTTTCTGCTTTGTTTTGTTTGTTTGCAGCCTTGTTACCAACTATACAAAAGTGGTGCAGTACAGCATTTGCTTTGAAATGTGCATGTATGAAGGAAAAATATAGATGTAGTTGTCGATGAAGACATATATATATAGTCCCAATATTACTGCTGTATATGTAGTGGCATGGGTTGTCGATGAAGACATATATATAGTCCCAATATTACTGCTGTATATGTAGTGGCATGGGTTATCCATGAGACAAAGTGATCCAAAAATGCAACTATAACAAACACCTACATTTCCCTCGGGATTAATAAAGTATCCATCTATCTATCTATCTATCTATCCTTTATCCAAAGAGCATCTTGCATTGCCCAGGAATTGAAACTCAGGTCAGCTATTTGTTATTCAGAAACACTAACCATTGTACCACTGATCACGCATGGTAAATTTGCCACACTCAAAAGTCGTTGAAAGTCGTAGGTATTGTGATAGGCAAGCCAACAGATAAAAAAAAATCTGGCCCCCCACTGACCAGACTGGACACTCATCGGCCCCTAGATAATTTGAGTTTGAGACCCCTGGTATAGAGATAGATACGGCCCGCGATTCTGGTGAAAGGTTGTTGATATTTGACCTCAACAGGCAGACACTGAACCTACGGAACAGCCAGGAGCAATTCGCAGAATTTTACCAAAAGGGTATTAGACTAGAATTGCAGATTTCGCCTTTAATACATATTAATGATTTTATAAGCATTCACATGTTCATTAGAACTTTCCATGACTACAGGACAACAAGTGGTAATATTGTTGGTGGAACGAACTGCCTAGTACTACCAGAGCAGGGGTGTCCCTCTCTACCTTCAAGAAGCTTTTGAAGACCCAACTCTTCAGAGAGCACCTCCCTTCCTAACTGGCACCTGACTAGCGCTTAACCTGCACTTCTTTTTCCTTTCTAGGTCGTTTTTTTTTTTTATTCTCATGTAAAGTAGTATTTATTGTTACACCATGTTTTTTTTTTGCTCTTAGCTTGACTGTTCTCTCCCTTGTACGTCGCTTTGGACAAAAGCGTCTGCTAAATGACTAAATGTAAATGTGAATGTAATTGTAGCACCTCAACAACTGTAGGCTATAATATGGTCAATGGGATAAACACACATAAACTAAACTAAAAATAGCCTGTGATATTGAGCTGAATTTCAAAGAACAAAAGCTGCCTCAGGTCGAGGGGGTCATCATCGACAGAACTATGAATTCTGGGACTGGGACTTTGTGTCCACTGGGACTTTCAAAATGACTTCATACATCATAATTTGGTCAGTAAATGCATGCAACATAAGTAGACCCTTGGGTCTCACGGAAGATTGGATCACAAGTCATTTTTTGGGGGATTTGTATTGATGGATTAAGGTTTTAAACTTTCTGACACCATTTAAATGTGCCCGTCTTTGAGAAGAGATGGAGAGAGGCTATGTTGTCCTACAGTTATATCTTCATGTGTTGCCATGAATCTGTCCACAGGGTGTCAACCTTGCTCTATTTTATAGTAACCAGGAAGTGTGTTCTGGTAAGCTGAGGCAACTGCAAGCCAAACTGAAAAAAAAGAACATCTTTTTCATCTGCAAACAACAATTGTAATTATACGAAAGCAATATGAATCAATAGTTTACAATCTCAATGTTTTAGTATAAGAGCAAATTCCCTTGGTATTTTAGTAGGCGGATGCATATGAACCACATCGTGATTGTCAGAGATTTGTGTTTTGAAACATTCATTAGCCTCCAAAGGAGAATATTTAAGAATTGATTTATAATAGGTTATGTCTTATTGAATTTATACAAAACTACAGGGACAATTTTTTCTCGCTGATGGGACAACATTGCTCCTGTTTTGGGTGGTGTGGCAAATCGTTCATACCCTTACACAGGGTACAGAAAATGAACTGACCAATTAGGATGTTGCTTATTCTTTTTCAGCACTCTGCTCTGACCATTCAGATGGAAGCGGATGTCCAGTTTATCCCAGTATAAGAGGACGCCAGTGCAGTTTTCTCCACTGTTCGTATTTGAGATGAGTTGATGAGGCTACGATGTGGGAGAGCTTCAGGAAACCCCTCCTCCTGCCGTTCCTGTGTGTTGTGGTATCATCAAAGGCCATGTGATGTGGAGTAGATCTCGTGCACAAATCACACAACCTGGAATATCTTTAATCCTCACAGAGCACCTCTCTCTCTCTCTCTCTCTCTCTCTCTCTCTCTCTCTCTCTCTCTCTCTCTCTCTCACGCTCTCTCTCTCTCTCTCACTCACTCTCTCTCTCTCTCTCTCTTCTCCTCTCCTTCTCTGTGAACACTCGCTGCTCAAGTGTGGCAAAGCTCCATTGAAGCTGAAGTAATCACGCAGCATCCTATATTTAGACCCTTCATTCATTGCTGATGCTACCACCACTCCCCTCTCACAGGCATCGCATTCAGGGCCTCCAGCCTCCATTTACACGCCAGGCATTGCTTGACGGGAGACTGCAAATCTGGTGGAGGTATTCAAGTAAACTTCTCGGATATTTGAATTGGAGAAGAATTACAATTAAAATTCAGTTGCGTTGGATTCTAACAGTGTGGATGCTGAACTCGTGAGCACACAGTCATCTTTTAATATCTTGTTTAATCTTTTATCATAATGATCACCTCAGATCACTTACATTTTTCTTTACATTAGACGTATGAAATGTTTCTCGATAAAAAAGGATTGTCAGGCTACTATTTCTGTTAGAATGCCTATGCTAATCAATATTTCAGGGTTAGAAAAAGCAGTTGCATGGAAAGATTATTTGCACCTTTTCATTTTAGATATAACTTGCAACTCCCCTAGTCAGAAATGCAGACAGGAAGGAGGACCACCAGGACAGGGAAAGCCATTTCCCTCCAGCTGCCAGCTCCTTACATAGCATGAAGGTTGACCATGATGCTTACATAACAGTAGCCCGAGGAACCACAGCAGGAATCACATGGTCCATCCCAGGCAGCGCTAGGCTAGCTTCATCGCTAAGCCCCGCTCCTTCCCCATTCTCTCATCTGTAAGAACCAGCCAGATCTCCTCGCAAAACTCCCTTTGTTGGCTGGGTGATTTGAGCAAATCCCTCCAGGGAGCTCACCTAACTGTTTGGACAGTACAGTGGATTGCTTTTAGGCGGCGAGGAGGTCTTTATCTGAAAGGGAAAGTGCTTCTTCTTTCTAAGAGGCAGAGGAGAGAGAGGCTGAGAGGAAAATAAATCATTATTTCACCCACCCATCTTCAGCAAGTGCATGGTCTTGAAATAAGAAATGCTGTTGAAGCTTTCTGAAGAATGAACTGTAGATATCTCTCGGAAACAGAAGTCATCACATGGCATTGTTGGTTTAGAATGGTGTGGGTGAAACAGGATATTACATAGATGTTCACATTTCATTACTTCCAGAGATCTCGGGCTGAGAGACAGACTGCCACTATGGAAGCTACTTCATGCAGGATGCAGAGGGCTTGATGTAGCTGAATTATGTATGCTCGTGTGATTACATCAGAGGAGAGGAAAGGTCTTCCGCATCTCCTTTAAATGACATCAGTCCTCAGATGAGCCACTGGTCATATCCAACTGTGCCATCCTCACTCGTACAAAATGCAATTGAGACACCATTGCCTGTTATGCAAAGACATTTATACCTGGGCTTTGGATTCTCAAGAGAATAGCAGTGTTTTTGTGTGTGTGTGACATCATCACATAACTCTTGTGTACATCAACACAGACATCCCCCCCCCTAACCCTAACCGACCCTGAGAGGACTAGGGTCAATCCACACTTGAGTAACAGCCTGCAGTTTGTCACATGAGAGAACCTTACACGTGTGAAAAATAAAACATTCAAAGTCCAGGCGATGAAGATAATGAGGAGCTGATTCATTATGTGAATAATTAATTGCCAGTAGTTGAGCAATAGTGCTCGAGGCTGAAAGCCACAAAAAGTGGTTGCATTGTTGCTGAGCTGGATTTTTGTCAAAGAAAACTACATTCCAGAGGTCATTACAGGGGATTTCAATTTTTGAAAGCACAGACCAAAAACAGGCAGGTGCTCCTGCGAGACAACTCCAGCCGAAGACGTGCAACATTTCACAGGAATCCAAGAGGGACCCTTTGATACGCCACGTTTTAATGGACGTGACTCTGAGA
>NC_045156.1:29371519-29374019 GCF_900700415.2 Clupea harengus
AAGAGGCAATGTGCAATGCATCCAGTCAAGGGCCCCTCCTTCCACCAGTTTGAATGAAAACTAATAACAAACAACCCGATTCATCAGCCCCACAAATCTTGGATTATCTCAAGGAATGCAATTAGTGCTTGAATGCCTCAAAGGCTGCTTTAGTTTCTAGTGTATTGCTCCAAAATGGTTTTGGTTTAGTTGAGACTGAGTCCTCTCAGTGCCAAGTCAGCTTATTTGAACAGAGCTACTACAGTTTAGATGAGACACGTACAGTAAGAGCACACTATATTTTCATGTCAGAATTGATGTTTCATTTTGGACCTCAGGTGAGGACACTGACAAGAAGCTGTGACGAGCGTTTTTAAGACAGTCGAACACACATATAACACCAGTGTTTCCCCATGGCAGCTCCATTCGAAAGGAATACTGACTGTTCCATCAAGCCTGTGGACGGGAGATCATCGAGAAGCGCATACATTTGACCTCACAGAGCTTGGCCATATTGAAAACCATTAATGTTTCAAAAATACAACACTGCTCAAACCAGGCAACACTCCGTTTAGTATGAATCAAATTCACATTTAAGACCAAATATAACGTTTTTTTTTTACTTGTGTGACTAATGTCAGGATCTGATCCAACAGATGAACGACGATGACACCTAATGGTATCCCTGTGAGAAACTTCGTTGAAAACCAAGGCAGGTCATGAGCAGGTTCTGGGTGCTGGAGAAGAGACAGGAAAGAGCAAGGGAGGCCCCTCGAGAGGAGGAAGAGGAAGAGGAAGGCCGGCTCTGGCGTCCCTCAGTTCCTCCGTTCCTCATCTGTCAGCAGGAAGGATGAGTCAGAGGCGAGCTGCTGACGGGCACTCCAGATTACAGAGTTCAGGCCACCACTTCCCTTCCCATGAGCCTCCTGGCTCGCCCACGTGGGTGTGTGTGGGCCCTGGCAGCATCAGCGCTATAAATGGCCCCTGTTTCCTGCCCAGTGAGAAAAGAAGAAGAATACATCTAGGAAGCAAAGGGCTTTATTGTGACAGGCCAGCAGCTCAAGGTACAGAAGGCTCATGATTTAGACCTCCTCCTCCTCCGTGTGTCAGGCCTTCCATAGTGGTGTGCCAGACTTGCTGGCACACAGGATGTCATTTAAATGTGAGCTAATGTTTGGGTAGACTTTGTTCTCTGCCCCAGTGGTTAAAAAGGCCTATATGAATGACATAGTCCTTTACTACAGGCTGCTTGATATGCCAGCATGCATGAACAAGTCTCACCAGTCTCACTTGGCCACTTGAAGCCAGGCAAAATAGCACATTAGGCTGCTTTAAATCTGGCATCTGCTATGGTCATTTGTTTTTGGTCATTTCTAACTATATCCATTAAGTCCATGTAAACAATATTTTTTTTTTTTTTTGCACGTATAGACACCAGGCAACAACAAGCAACACACCAGAATCACAATTCTATGACAGGCCAGGCACTATATAACCCATGTCACATCATAACCTCCATCATACTGCTCTGTGCTAGTGACATATTTATCATAATAATTTCATCATTGAAATTAAGACATTTGAAATAAAAATGACTATAAATAATGACTGTCTTACTTATCTGTTCACATCCCTTTAATTCCCAAAGATATACAAATAAAGAAGGAAGTGTTGTTCCACTAAGGTCAGTGAGAGTTCCTTTCCAAATAAGCCAACCATGAGAGATTTTCATCTTCTCTGTCTGATGGTATTAAGAGCCAGCGCGCCGTAGCAGTCAGTGACACCGTGTGTGAAAAGTGCAGCTGACTGACTATATCCTCACTCATCCATTCATTCATTCAGAGTGACTAGTCCCTGGCTCATCTCCTGTAAGCCTCACCTCATTCATGGATGCGTAGGACAGGGATTATAAATGACCAGCTAACAGCTTCTTTCAAAATCCCCAGTTAAACAAGTCAAGACAGATTCAATGCGTTTCCAAATGCAAACTGGTTCAGGCATCAATACAGCCCCCCTGGTTGGACAGAACACTTCCGTTTTGAAGCCCTCTTTTCAGCTGAGCGCCGGGCCTGACCCTAACCCTAACCCTGACTCAGATCTGAGCACAGGCTCCATGTGTGTCTTAGTAGTCCACCTCCACACCACCGCTTAGGGCTGAGTCACCAGCCCTCCATTATGGACTGAGCCCATGCTCCCCCTGTGCTTATGTAGCAGTACCGGTAGTCAATGGCTTTGAAATAACATGTCTTGCCAGTCCTTGATGAGGGAAAGTTGAAACGGGGGGGGGGGGAGTGGGCAGAATTTTGGGACTCAAAATCCAGAGAGAAGCTTTGAAACACCCACCCACACTGGCGCCTTTATGAGCCATGTTCTCAGCATGATGGAGAGAATCCAGTCCAATTCTCCACCTGTCTGTCTGGGATTTGCTCAAAAACTGAAACACTGAAAAGAGAAACATCCAAGGCAACACGAAGGCATGAGGTTTCAGACCTGACCCAGTTACGGGAAGCTTTTTCTGCAT
>NC_045156.1:29379019-29394019 GCF_900700415.2 Clupea harengus
CACAGTGGGAGCTCATGTGTGGCCCTGCTTGTCTGAACCCACTCAACATGCTGCAGGAGCCACACAAGCAAATCTCATTAGCCTACGCTTTCCCTTTCTCTCTCTCTCTCTCTCTCTTTCTCTCTCTCTCTCTCTCTCTCTCTCTAGGTCTCTCCCACACACACATACACACTTATGTCTCTCAAAATCCCTCTCTCGTGATATTTTGCTCGTTCTTTCCTGTGCTTGTGCCTTTGCCTCTCCCCCTCTCTCTCTCTCTCTCTATTTCTCTACCTCTCTTTCTCTCAGACTGAGATGTTACTGAGCACAATTCTGTGCTCCCGTGGTGATGTAAGACATGAGAAGGACAGACCAGTCGGTAAGGCTGTACTCTCAAGATTGGTAAAGAAGAAAAAGCCAGCGGTCATCGTCTGAGTTGAGCAGAGCTAGCTGTGTCGTACAGCAATTACTGTAATTAGCAGGAAGCCGATCTATTAAGTTAAACCAATTTTTCATTTAGCTCTTTGTGGAAATACTTGTGCAAGGACGGAAAGACTGTGGCGAGTTCATTAGTGTTTGCCTTAGAAAGAGAGGAAGGAAGGACGAATGGACATACCAGACATACTTTCCGCTTCCTGAAATAATGTAACCTTTGACCCCGAAGCCAACTAATTCTGTCTGACAGGAAAAGTAATCAATGGGCCAGATACAAAAAAGGGTACAAATAGAGAGTAAGTAGTTGCAGTGTTGAGAATATTTGCGGTTATTCACAACCTAACCATCTTTCTCACTCCGAATTCAGCTATCATGTGAGCTTAGCTCACGTGTGCTCACGCCAGCTGGTCAGTGGAAACCACAAGTTATATTTTTTTTCCACCTGCTTACTGTACAGGTCCCACGGTGGGGTATCATGAAGCCGCTCAGAAACATTGTCTCACTCTCATACTATTCAGTGGCTTAAGGGGGTCGAGTTCCCGTCTGGAGACTGCTGTACTCTCCAGCTCTGTGTGGGCGAGGAGGACATTCCACAGGGAGGCTCTGGCCTCTGAATGAGCTCCCCCCCCCCCATCCACCTCCCCACCTCCCCATCCACCTCCCCATCCCCGGAAAACAATCAACAACAAACCCATGTGGCTAGAAAGGGCTATTCTCTGAGTGTGGTGTTCACTCCAAAGATATCTCAGTATGTGTGAGTGAAGTGTAGAGGGGTCTCACTAGGTTTTGTTTACTTCCACTCTTCCTCTCTTCCACTCTTCCTCTGTCTCTCTGTGTTTCTCTGATCACACACACACACACACACACACACAGATGTACAAACCCACCTTAAATAAGATGAAAGCTCCGCACACTACTCGGCTGGCATCTCTGACTTGACTAGTTGGAAAAGAAATCAAGTTTACGCCATGAATCTACACGATATCTCATGCTCTCCCAGCTTTGACAGATCTGTAACAGATGCTCACAGACTTGACAGAACTAGAGGCATCATTTTCCGGAGATTACAACCTTTGTTTGTTTACCAGCGCTTGTGCAGCTTGGAGCAGCAAGTCCTCTCTTGGCCAAGAAGGGTGAGCAGTGAGTTCAGAGGAAAACATGTTCAGTAGGAAGAAAGATGAAGTGGATTTACTCTGAAATAGATCAGTTCTGAACCGACTTAAGTCAG
Organism: Clupea harengus; assembly: GCF_900700415.2. Lineage (NCBI taxonomy): Eukaryota > Metazoa > Chordata > Actinopteri > Clupeiformes > Clupeidae > Clupea > Clupea harengus. The sequence goes on from NC_045156.1 coordinate 29,380,662, forward strand.
CTCTTAATGGTAAACAGTGTACATGTTATGATAGCACAAATAACACAAATATAACGAGGTTTTAACTGAGACATAGACATATTGAAAATGTGTTCTGGAGGGAGAACATGAACTTGGAGACATTCTCTTCCAGCACCATGGCATGGAGCGTGTGGGTGACTGGCCTGCCTCGGTTGCCTCCACACCTGCCTAAGCCTTGGTTCCCTCGTGCTCATCGGAAGCCCACCATGTGAATGACATGCTAAGGCAGGCTTCCTCTCAACTAACCAGGTGCTCATGGCAGGGATGAAGGTAGAATTGGTGGAACTGTAAATGACGTGGTGAAATTGAAATGGTTGAAGTTGGTAAAACAATCAAGGTGACATGAATATGATATATTGTCCCTGTGTCATTTTCCGTTGTGATTACACCTGGTGACTCAATCAATTCATGAAATACAGCAGACTTCATTGTGCAGAACCACGTATCCATGGAGGTCTATTTTAAATAGGGATGCTGATAGTATTGGGATGATACTGCACTTATATACTTGTAATCATAAACATTCTCAGATACCATGATTCACGGTAACATTATTTTGTAACTCAAGGCTGCGCTCAGAAGGGTTCTATGATTTTTTTGCTATCAGACTCTATCAGACTTGCCTACCAGAAACAGTTGAGTGGGAGAAATAGATAGCACACCGGCATAGGCAAATTATGAATTACTTGTATCATACTCAGTATGGGCAAGTACACAAATGGAAGTGCTCGTACTTGTACTTGTACTCTGTCTGACAAAAATTATAATGGTGCATCACTAATTATCCTAAATAAAAAATAGCCATAAGCATCAATCAATGCGCTCAAAGCACAATTAGCAAAAGTTTGAATGATTTTGTAAATGTTCTGGAAGGATTTAAAGTCAAAATGAATTTTGAAGATAGACCAAACCATGTCAGAGGAACAGGAAAACATGGTGTCACTTAAGTGTTAGCTGAAGTGGTTCCTGAGAAATTCAAATGTGTCTGTTGCAGCGAACCCTATGGACAAAATGTAACAAAATATGGCATCCATCCAAAGAATGTTGCCAAGTATAGTGTACCAAGTTTAAAAACTTTCAAAGCTTAAGTCACTCTTGAGATATTTAAATGTGTCAGTTGCAGCACCCTATACGGATGAAATTCATGAAATTTGGTATCAATGCAGCATGGCAAACTTTGAACCTCTATACCACAAGATATTGGCACATTTTGGCAAAACAGTTTCCAAATTATTGTCCAAAAAATGCATTGAGCCTACCCCACTTCAGGGGGCGCCAACATGGAGGGACAGAGACCGTATATTCAGTATCAGCCATGTGGGCCTACAATCATGGAGGGACACAGACCGTATATTCAGTATCAGCCATGTGGGCCTACAATCATGGAGGGACACAGACCGTATATTCAGTATCAGCCATGTGGGCCTACAATCATGGAGGGACACAGACCGTATATTCAGTATCAGCCATGTGGGCCTACAATCATGGAGGGACACAGACCGTATATTCAGTATCAGCCATGTGGGCCTACAATCATGGAGGGACACAGACCGTATATTCAGTATCAGCCATGTGGGCCTACAATCATGGAGGGACACAGACCGTATATTCAGTATCAGCCATGTGGGCCTACAATCATGGAGGGACACAGACCGTATATTCAGTATCAGCCATGTGGGCCTACACTCAGGCTAAGTTTCATGTGGATGGTGACGTCTAAGTATGAGATCCTCGACCAAAAAAACCAAAAACACAATGAGTGTGTGGGACAATAGATACACAGAAATCGATTGTTACCACAGTGTCCTTCTGAATGATTCGGCAGCCATTTTGAAGAACAGCCTCTGCTTGTACCTGCGACCTAGCACTCCATTGCACCCCAAGTCTGTAAAATAACCTGTTAACCTTTGACGCGTGATATCAGTGAGCTTCAACGTGTTCTATCTCTTCTCCTTGCTTGATTCAAAAAGAGCTTCCTTTACCAGCAAGCTTGAGAATTCTTTTGAAATTGTAAGTTAGTACGCCATTACCTGATCCATTAGCATACACCTAGCCTAAACAGATCTCTATCATGGGTCTCCTTACTCAAGTTCTCTGTCTGCTGACCTGATATTTTCGGCTGAGATGAACCCAACTCAGGGGACTCAGGAGCCTTGATGGGATGCCAGCACCTTAAAGCACCCTTTGTATTGATTTCAGTATGCACTTTAGTGGCAACCACACTCCCTCGGCTTCCCTGTCAGAGCTTAATGCCTTTTTAGCAACACAGAGCACCCCAGATAGATCGATTTCTTTGGATATTATCTTGTTATGATGTAGTTTATTTCACCCACTTATTAGCCAAATTGTTTTTTAAAGGGAGCTTGTCTTTCTTTGTCGCCCATGGGCTGGATAAAAATGCAATTGTGTGGCGTGCTCTCTTGTTGCAACGGGGGATTACATCATCACTTTGTTGCCGTAATTCAATGTGATGCCCGGCTTTCCTGACAGTAAGTGTTAGAAACCAGAAACCGCTTAAATCATTGATGTCTGCCGTACTCTGGTTACACAGGACAACTCCCCGGCACACAGAAGCGTATGCGATTGAAATCAGCTCCCTGTTTTTATGTGATAAAGGAACATTTAAAGCTTATTGAATAAATGCAGTCATCTGAAAGCCATTTTTGAAAGGAATTTAAAAATATACAGCAATTCTAAGAGCCATGCTGTGCAACACATGTCCTGGGGTCATAAGGAAGGCACTATTCACATTATTATAACCATCGATATATTACATTTGCGCTGTTGCGCTGTGGTTAGGCCTAAACACGATTTCCACTGACAGTGGGAAGGTTACATTGTATATCTGCTATTGTTTAATTTCTTCCTACACATTTTTGTCTCCTGCATTGTGTTTCATACATTAATGTCCTGGATGAAGACATACAGGCATAAAATTACATATCCTTCCTTTTCCATTTCCTATTGTTACCAAGAGGCTTTTAACAGAGACTGATCATAATACATGCTAATACATGCAATGCTAAAACTTCTCTGGAGAGAGTGCTGTTGTTGGAAAGAAACACAGTCACCACTACACAAAACACATATACACATATATACATACATACACAGTCACCACTACACAAAACACATATACACATATATACATACGTACATACACTCGTAACTGTTTTTTGTACACATAAAATATGGCAGTATGGCGATATTGTATCAATGCGATTCATTGTGACACTGATTCATCAGCAAAATCATTTAGCAAACATTAGTTATTACTGGCAAAATAACCAAATGTCAGAGAGCACAGGAGTATTTAGTAGCTTTAACTAGCTTTAGCTTTAACTGTCCTTTAATGACTAACTGTGAGTGAGAGAGGTTTGTGCTTTAGACAGCTACGCTATAATTCCGACATTGCTGAAACTTATTCACCACATGTATACAGATCTTCCAGAGAACACTTGCAGAGAACACACACACATGCAGACATTTATACACATGTGGGTGAAGGTCTATCTCTTACATCCACTCTATGGCTGGAGACAGCTGGTGAAAGGGATATTTATACCACAGTCTGTCTACCTTGCAGAAGTTCAGAGAAAGTAAAAAAAAAAAATATGAGATTAAGCAGAGACACAGAAACAAAGAGAGACTGAAAAATTCAGACACTTTCAGAAAAAAAACTGTACTGTCTGTGCATATAGTCCTAGAGAACAAAATATGCTTCATTTATATTCATATATATTTGAAATACAGCACTGTAGCCTTCTTCATTGTTATGTCCCCTTTACTTCACACAGACGGCAGAAGATGTGAATACAAACAGTGAACAAACTGTGCAGAATCACAAGAGAAAGAAAAACACGTAAAACTGTAAAAGTGCCTCGATGGGCTGAACACAAACACAAGTGATCTGGGCAGGGGATTAATTATTGATATCAAGGGTAAGTGGACTCTCGTTATGGGCCGACTCACCTGGGTCACGTAAAACTACTCTCTTCAGACATGGGGTTGCGGGGAGAGAGGCATGCGGTGGAAGGCAGGGGATGGCGGCGGGGGGGGGTAGCTTCACAAGCACGTGACCCGGAAGTGCAGCAATAGTGCACATGTGTCTCAACACAGCAAACAGCACCTCACTGGGGCAGCTCCCATTAAAGAGCTTCAGCCCGTGCATAAAGCAAAGGGCTCCCAGAGCCAGTCAGAGACTGCCGGCCCATGACTGCCACCGATCCACCTGCACCGCTAGTTGGAGATGAATGGACCCTCAAGCTGGCCTGGCCCTGTGTCCTTTATTCATGTGCTGGGGAGAGCCCAGCCTAAACCTGACACCCTGGCCTGTATTAACTTTAATGGCGTGTAGAATTCCTGCCACAGTATTTCCTGTACGGTAACCTCACACTAGCGTGGAGAATGTGTCCTTGTACCTCCGGTTATGCCAGAACTTTTGACTGCATCCTTACCAAGTTTTTTGGGGGCTAAACACCAACCTTGCTTTCCTGTGCATTCGCTGTGGTTAATGGGGCAACAAACACAGATACAGATGCCACAGATACTGAGCACATCTAGTCTGGGTTAACCTTACTTAGGTCGAACAGGTTACTGTTCTGTAAAATTGCGACAGCAAAAAGCTTGTTCAGAATGCTTATTCAGTGGGATTGTGTGGCTCTAAATAACCTATCGTTAGGCCTCGACTGAAAGTATTTACAACCTCAGCAAAAATGTTTCCCCACTGAATGATAAAGTGTTTCCTCTGGGAACAGGATTACAGCACACCGATTTTAAGGTGTGAGGAGCAACTGTTCTGGCCAGCCACAAATATATGCATGTTTTACATTTAAAACGTGTCACAGGAAAGCAGCCACCGCTCTTTACTTTGAATTGTTGGCCATTTATTTAAACTCCCTGTGTGGAAATGAAGCAACCCAATCATATTCTACCCCATCCATCACCTGGCATCTCACAATGACCAACACCCCTAACCTATATGGCAGAAGGGGAATGCTGCCCAGAGCAATGTATGTGACAATGGTGTGGTGATCAAATCAATCACTTGCTGCTTGTTTTTTTTTAGATTGTAATGTCAGATTCTTCACACCCATTGGAAAAACGAATGCCCCTTTCCTCTTTATGTTCTTCTTTTTCATGAATTTGATAACAAACTATGAAGACTAAGTTGAAGAATTTCTCACGGTATGTTCACCGGATGAAAATTGAGGGAGAAAGTTGAGCAAATGGCTGGTCTGTTTCCCCTCTCCAAAGCGCAGCTAACAGACCATGACACAGAATGTGATACTTTGGCTCTAATTGGTTCCAGCTATCCTGTGACCTACGCCAAGGCCTTGGTGTCCTTGGTGTCAAGGAATTTGAGACATGTGACCCAGTCCCAACTCCATGGGCCCCAAGAGGTTGCTTCCGCTCTGTGACATCACCACCGTTCCAGAGATTGGGCTCCCACGGTCTTTAGTTCAGATCATCAGCGGCATCTCTGGTGTCCCCTTATAGTCTGCGACCCCTGTTAGTACGGGCATTGAGCTCATGTTTCATCTGGCTGTAGAAAAAAGACCAACACACATAACTATTGCCACAGTGAACACTATCATGGCTTATATGATGAAACAATTAATAAAAGACTTTATCTAGTAACTTGCTGTAAAGAATATATAAATGTTAAACATGACCTTGACCTTTTGAGCGTATTATTGTAATCCACCATCTGACAACCTCTAAACTGAAATATCGTTGTATATGAACAAGCAACACGTTACAAGTAACAGTAACGAGTATTGAATAAAAAGTTAGCTTATAACCTGAAAACACAACACTTTTGAGCCTTTCGAAAATTCTGCTAGATTTAGACTTAAATCAAAACATGAGAAAAACACAGTGAAGTGGATTTTCTACTTGGTGATAGCTCAACAGCCAGACTCTGAACACAAACGTTACCCCCACTCGTCTGCGAGAGTATGTGGTGGACAGCCAATTCTCCACAGAGAAGCAACACAAACACTCAACTCCTGGCCATCTACCTCTCTGTAAAGCATGTGGCATTCATCAGAGTTAACAGCATAATGATGCTGTCTGGGCAGGCCATTTATGAGCAATGCCCGAAACACAAATAAGCGAGTGAAAAAAAGCCTGGCTTTCCTCCGAGAGGAAAAAGAGGTTTGGCCTCGGTTGAAGGTGCTTGTTACATGCATGACAGCCAGCCGGTCCCCCAACCTGCTGCAAAGTGTCACAGTCTCCCACACACACACACACACACACGTGACAGCACACTGACATGCAGTCCTCATTAGACGTTTCCACTTCAAAAGGAAAGGAAACACAGCTGAAAAAAAGAAAAAAGACAGAAAAACAGGATGTTTGAGATGGTGCCAGGCAGGAGAGGGAAGATTCAGCTTACAGAGATAGATTCCGGATAGGAATCAGGAACATGCGTATCAGGTGGTGTCCATTTCCCTCTGCGGTGCGGCTCAATTCAATCCAGGAAGCAGAAAAGAAACAAAAACACACAGATGTTTCTTTCACTTCTAACCCCCTTCTCCCACTCGCTCTCTCGATACTCTCTTACAGAGACACACACACAAGGAGAAGATACTGGTCTGTTTCCTGCTGCTAGCGCATCATCTATGTATGTGATACCCTGTTTGGTTTCCACCGTAAGAACTAATTGGATTTGATGGACTTGCCACAGTCGCTCCATGGCAACAGATGTTTTGTCTCCCCTCTCACGTGAAATTCCACCAGACAACTGACATAGATTACCGATTACCTGCAAGTGTGATGATGAATGTGCTGTGCTGTGCTGTGCTGTGTGTGTGTGTGTGTGTGTGTGTGTGTGTGTGTGTGTGTTGTGTGTCTGTATGCCAATACCTCTGACACGTGATGATTCCTGTCGCTGTCTCCAGTGTCTTGGGAGATCAGAACAAGGTACTTTAGTCTGGCTCCCACCAGCTTTTTTCCCCTTGCAAAACTGGCTCTGATGAATAGCAAACAAAAAAATAAACAATCAAAGGCTCACTTTTAAAGAGTAATGATACCTGTACAGAGTATGCCTTACAATGTCCATCCATCAAATGATCAAATAGTGAAGATAGGAGTCCATTTTAGTTAAACTAGGCCTTCTGAGAGGCAATGGTCGACTGTTTTGATTGTCATAATATGTTCACTGATTCATCACTGTTCAAGCTATAATCATAAACCCAAATATGAAAGTGTAAAATGTCTCATTTTCTCTATTTCTCATGTAGTTCCTTACAACTGGGCAATGAACTCATGTTTCAAACGTCTTTGCTGTATCGTACACCTTTGTTTGGTCTGCAACAGTCTCATACAATTTGGTAGATCATATGATTAAATGAAAAGGAGCATATTTTAACTAGCAAGAATCATTTTTTAAATACTTGATTTATTTAAACTCAAAGCATTTTGGAATGTGTCAGTCAAGTGTTTCCCTCCTGAAGGAGACGCTGAAAAGGCGCTCATGTGACAAGTCCAGACAAGGAAAGAGAGAGGCAGATGTGAGCAGGGGGGAAGTCAGGCCTCAGGTTTCAGCTTGCCGACGGTAGCCATCCACTCAGCACTGACTAACACTCCAGATTTAACCAAAAGGGAACAGCACACCACATTCTCACCTTCAGGATCACCCCTCCAGATACACACACACACACACACACACACACACACACACACATACACACACACACACACATTCCGTCTCCCTGTCTCTCCTCTCCACACACTCACATACACACATACTTCATCCCAACTCATATCCTCTGTGCTCCCACGAAGCATTACTAATATGATATGCTCCACAGGAACCCATCCCACCAGCTCAGTACAGAGCTCATTTGGAAGAACAGAAATCCAACAGATACCCACAGACCCCTTGGCCCACAGACCCTTGCCCACAGACCCTTGCCCACAGACCCTTGCCTGCCCCCATTTTGTACTGCCAGCCTTGACTCATTCCTGGTTGGTTTCATTTTGGAACTTTACGTCTGAAATACTTATCATTATATCTCGAAGGTGTGCCAGTTTCTTGTGAATTGTAATCTATACGTGTCCATCTATCAGTATACTAAATGTATCTCAGTGTCAATATGTTCTTAGAGATGAATCATAAAACTATATGTAAAAAAAAACACATCAAACAAGCTGCAGGCGGTGAGGAGGAATGCATTATAAATTGATGATTCAGTGTTCCCCAAATCAATTAAACATCCTGTCCCACTACAGATGTGGTAACATCTGTTTCATGAGCTCTGTTCTCAGTCATAACCCGTTCATGAGCTGCCTTGGTGGGCATGATCTCATGGGACAACAGCCCGTTGATAATATAGTAATACTAGTGAGGATCAACTTGCATGCTCTGTATCTGGCATTGGTGTCAGACTTACTGAGTTTTTTGCTCTCACGTCAAGGCCAGCCAACATACAGTAAGTGCTCCAGAAGTTCACAGCAGCTTCCAGGTTTCATTTGCACCCAGTTGTGGCTCTCTCTCTCTCGGCGCTCACTTGTGGGTGGCAGGGGAGAGAAGGACTGCTGAAATTGCCAGAGGGACAAATGGGTAAAGGCAAAACTAAAATGTGCCATCTTATGAAATGAACAGAAATCTCCCTGTAAATACAGACATTAGTACAGGAGATTGTCCAACCAGAGTTTTTAGATATGGGTGAGAAATATTGGTGAGAAGTATGTGCTACAGGTCGCTAAGATGCCTTTGAAAATGTGATATTTACATGATCTACAAAATATTACAGCTACAAATGATGTAGTCTCGGAACTGGACTACCAACCAACCGCCCCAAAATAATAAAAAATAACAACAACAAACCTGCTTTTATTCCTCATAGTTGAACATGAAAAACCGAGGAATTCAGAACGCTAACCTACATTTACATTGATTCGCTGACATTTGTTCACAAGAGGATCTATCAAATTGAAAACTGAGGCTAATAAGGCCATAATCACAAAATAATGAATGTTTATTGTAATATGCTAAGCTAAATAGAGTGCAGACAGGGAATGTACAGTCTTGTCTTTCCCTCTTCCCCTAATCCTGGATCCCTCCTTTCACATTTGAAAAAACTCTCAAAGATTATTGCTGGGAATTGAAAATGTTCTTTCATACAAATTGTAGCCTCCAAAAGGCTCTGGAATTCCCTCCATGACAGTGACAGTGACTGGGTATGGCCTGTGCCCTTTGATAGCGGTGGTCAGTGTGTTGTTCTTGTGTTGACAGGTCCTTCTACTGTGCTGCCCTCACTGTCCAGTGCATGCCTTAGGGTGTGGATTTATAATAATAATAATAATAATAAAACTTTATTTATATAGCACCTTTCATGAAAAAGAATGCAGCTCAAAGTGCTTTACAGCAAATACATGATATGCACAAAGAAATGACATGCACATAAAAATAGACATCAAAGAAACATAACTCAGATATAGTGCAAAAAAAAATCAATTATAATTATAAGTATAGAGATATATTTAATCTAACCCCTTAATATCACCAGTAGAGATTTAAATTAAATTAAATTAAAAGTATTTATATATATATATATATATATATATATGACACCCGCAAGTCTTTTCCCTAAAATGTACAGATAATTAGGTTAACATAAGGTTAGCATGTTTCTTGTTTTGTAGGAGAAAGAAGCCATAAGGCTCTTCTATTGGGTTGTTTACGACTTACCACTTACAGCTAACCTATCCAGGTTTGTCACCAAAACACATACTTGGAATACCCCCCCCCCCTGTCCTCATGAAGGCGTAGTTTAGGCTGGACTAGGCTAGGCTATTTGTTTGGCGGGAAATGTCAGTGAATTACACAAAATCAACATTTTGATGACTTTATTATGTCCATCTGTTAGTGTGTGTGTGCTTTATGTTTGTGTGTGCCTATAACTTGTGGAGCTGTCATTGTTTGTTCGCATATCATAATGAGGTGTTTCCCTCTCTGTAGGCAACCATGTGTGTTTTAAATGAATGAATGTCTGATTAAATATAGCAGAAACTGTGGTTAAAACATCCTTCTAAGTGATCATACTAGCTAACACGGCTGAGTCCAGAATGTATTTTTGCTAGCTGTGGGTGCGCTAGTGGTAGTTAGCTAAACTTGCACTATACTTAGCAGATAGTTACAGGAAAGTAGAGGGTACTAAGCTACTCTTCACTTTACAACAGGGGCGTAGCCACGGGTGTGCCTGTAGCACCTACGCTGGCACACCCGTCCCGGGGTGTCCCAACAGGCCCGTTCTGGAAGGGGGCCCCGAGGACAGCTGATTATGTTACTCCACAGCAATGACAGTTCCGTGACAACTCCTTTGAACTCTATGATTTTGTGCTGGAGACTACAGTCACAGGGTCCCCATAACATTAGATTGCTAGAAGCAACACTGTGAAACATAACTCTCTGTCAAAGCCTACTATTAAAAAAAAATGAGCAAATGGTAGGAGGGGAAGAAGAAAAATAACACAAAGGTTAGTGAGAATCTGTTATGTTGAGTGCAGTAGGTATGGTGGTATTGGTTTCATTTGTCCCTGCAGATAAATGGGATGACAATTCTGGGTTGTCAACGATATTTAGCTTGCCAGGTGTTTTTTTTTCCTCTGTTTTTTATTTTCCACAGATTTTTTCGGTTGATGATATCACACCGTATTACTTAGACGTCACCGCTTCACATGACACTTGGCGTGATTGTAGCCCCACATGACTTTTACAGAATAAGAGTCCCTAGGTGGGCGTGTCCCTTCCTGCTAGTGCCCCCTGAGGTGCAGAATCAGAATCAGAATCAGAATCAGAATGGGATTTATTGCCAAGTAGGTTTACACCTACTTGGAATTTTTTCTGATGTGAAGGTGCATACAGTAAACATAAAAACATAGAAACACAATAAGTACTACACATAACATAAAAACATAAAAACACAAATAAGTACTACACATAACATAAAAACATAAAAACACAAATAAGTACTACACATAAGAAAAGTACTACACATAAGAACCAAAAAAAACACAATATATACGATACAAATATATAGACAATGAATATAAAAAAAGTAAAGTAGAAAGTAGAGTGCAAAATGTAAAACAGGAGTGCAATGTGATTGAGCAATGTGCAATGTAATGTGTGTTAATGTAACACAGACTTAGGGTGTGGGGGTGGGATAAGGGTCCAGGTCAGGTAGTAGGTCAGTAGGCATGAGGCACTTTTTTGAAGAAAGAAAGCTGGACAATATTTTTAAGAGTCCATGCATCGAGAAAGAGGAACAGACAATGGCTGTCAGAAAAGAGCCCTCTAGGTTTGTGGCCGTCTGATGGTTGCTTATGGGTGTGTGGCTACCATTGCGATTAGAAACTCTGATGTGATGTGATGTAGTAGTTGCATGTTCAATGCTGCAGATGAGACCATTGCAGTCGCCCAAACTCCAGGTTGCGTTTATGCAACAGTTGTGCTATGATGTTATTGAGGAAATCATGGTAGCATTAAATGATTTAATGTTGCAGCTCGCCTCCGCAACCTTATTTCTTCAAACTGTCACATGTTGCTAAGCAACAGTAAACAAAACCAGTAGCCTGCTATTGATACGATGTATAAAACTGATACTACGCACACATTCTGAATAATGTTTTAATAAGATCTTAAAATAAGTGTAAAAATGGTGTATCTACAGATCATTTTTTGCTTTGGTTCTTGCACGCCTTGTTGTATCCCACAGGCACACCCACATGAATATTTCTGGCTGTAATAATCTCTGCCAGAAATGTCCTTACCCACCCACTTCAACTGTCTTTTTAAAGTATGCACCAATCAGCAACGAGTGGGGAATGGCTGAGGAGGACCTGGGTGACAACATCCTAACTATGTAGGCTGTGTCGCAGATTTACAGATAAATGAGCAACATCATGCAGACAAACGTTAGCCAATGACAATGCGACAGCTGTGTCTCCTTGAATCAGTAAATAAAGTGAACTACTTTGGGAATTGTCATTTAAAAGTATAAATATTGGCCTTTGGAAATCTGTTACATGGACAGAATTATTTTTGTCCCCAAAGTGAGAGATGCAATCAGCCTTTTGTCTGAATCATGCATTTTGTTTTCTGTGCACACTGCTCTTGCAACTGTGTGTATGTTGGCTACTCGTCACAATGAACCTGGGCAATATTTAGCTCTTTGCTGACAAAATAAACTCTACCAATTTAAGAGATACAGAAAAGTAATGCATGCATTGGCTAAACATATATATAAGTGTTATAATTTGGCTAGTTTTAGACAACTAGTTAACTATTCATACAGGCATTAGTCTATTGATGATTGATGCAATATTACATGAAGAAACTACACTATATTTTCCCAAGGTCTCAGATGTTTTGTTTGAGTTGTATGATGCCGTGATACACAGTTATCTCAGATATGGTAGCTAATCTTTTTGTTGAAGTGTACATTTGCTAGATTGGTAGCAATAGGCATTATTATTTAATATTCTGTATTTGTCTTTTATTCTTGTTTTTGCTATTTTGTTGTTATGTTATGTGTTTTATGTCCTATGCACCAACCACCAAGATAATGTCCTATATATGTAAATATACTTGGCCATTAAAAGAATTCTGATTCTGATTCTGATTCTGATCTGATTCTGATTCTGATTCTGATTCTGATCTGATAGTCATATGGCCCAATAGAGTATAATGTGTATAATTTGTGCAATAAATCTCAAAAGATGGTCGACTAGTATATTGAGCGATGACAGAACAAAAAAATCAATGCCAAAGTGTCTTTCAGTTAATTTTCAGGTAAAGTGTTAAAGTGCCATAGCCCTTGTTGTTGTTGGCTAAAGGCTTGTAAACAAAGTGAAGATCAACACCCATGAGGACATCTCTTCCACAAATGGAACAAACAACAAACAAGCACACACACACACACACACACACACACACACACACACACACACACACGCACACACACACACACACACACAAATGGAAGAGATGAGCGATGGAGCAATGGAGCATGGCCAGACCATAATATTCATGAAGTCCATGTGTGTCTGGTTCTGCCAGTATCAGGTGATGGCAGCGTGAGACTGGTGTTGATATGTCTGGCTAGTCTAGCAGAGCTTCACTGGTTTGCAGGCAGGCTGCTAGCGAGGGTGAGTCATCCCTTACAGCTTCTGTGAGCTTCGAGGTGCTGTTCTCACACACTTCTGTACTTAGCACACACTCATCCTGAAACTGATAATTAAGTTCAGCTCCTCTCTCACACAAACCTACACTACACACACACACACACACACACACACACACACACGCACACACACACACACGC